>NC_141624.1:155217-280217 GCF_047967505.1 Dipteris shenzhenensis | reverse complement strand
CACATTTAGTGCCATATGAAGCCTTGTAAAGCCTTTTGGGCTATTTCCCACATTTATTGTATCAAGGGTTGTATATTGTACTTTACTTGTATGTATCTAAATTCTTCATTATCTTTTCTTGTAGGATTATGGAGCAATCAGCTAATGTGATGGCTATGCTAAATGACTCTGAGATCAGAGAATGGGTTTCTGATGTCACTTTGAATTTCAAAGGAAAGGAATATAGCCCCAATGGCTTTGGTAGGTGGACTCGATATCACATGGGTAGAAGAGTTTGGTTTCTTCATCAAAAGGAAAAGAGACTCTTTCTACTTATGTCAAAAAGGGAGTTCAATGGTGTTGAAGATCCATGGGATGCTACTTTCTTCAAAAAAGATATGACTTCAAGCCTTGTAGTAGGCATAATAATTCAGCGAAAAGACACCTTTGTGGATATTTTAACAAAGAGTTCACATCCTGAAGTTGGCGGTATGCATTTTATTGTGTCAAGGAGAGATGCAAAGACCTTTGTGATGCCTCCTCCTCAACCATCAAAGTTTCCAGAGCTGCAAAGGGCATTGGAGACTCTTTCATATACTTGGGAGCAATTTCCTAGTGTGGTGGCAAAAAGGATGCATGCAAAGATAATGTTTGAATACTTTCAAGATGCAGAATATGCTCCCCATATGCAAGAATCATCACATGAAGGAGATCAAAAAGCTCAGGCTTCAATGCAGGGACAAGAAGAACAGGCACACTGTCACAAACCTGTAGAACATGAGCGCAAACTTCTAGAGCCAGAAATGGTGGATGTAACTAAGGATGATGAAAAACAAGCCTTGAGTGCACGGGAATTAGCAAAAATTGAAGAAGATCAAGGTCGATCCACTGCAGTTATGCTAGAACCTCTTGCTAGCAAACCACGACGTGAAATGCAAAAGGCTAGTACTGCAAGAGCCACGGTTCCAAGCAGTAAGAAAAGACATCGTCCCACTATAGAGAAAGATAATGTGGATGAAAAACGGTCAAAAAAAGAGAAAGATGAAGAAGACTCAGAATCCGAGGCTGAAGATGATCAGGATGAACTCACATCAATCAAAAATCTTAATCTGCGTCTTAATGAAGCAGTTACAGATGATGATGTGGGATATATCTGGGGTCAAAGGACGTGGTTTGTGAATGCCAAAGATGTGGAAGCTGCAGCTCTGTTTACTAATAGCCGAAGCCTTGATATATCCTATGCAATGCAAATATACGAGGCTTTGAGAGATGGTAAGAAACCTGTGGCAAGCAATGTGGTCTTGCGCCCAATAATGTTTTGTCCAACCAAAAATAGTTTTCTCGATCAAATAACATTTACAGGGCCTACACATTTCGAGGAGATCTTTAGTCAATTCTTTAAAAACACTCTAAAAAATATTCCACATGAACAAGGCGAAGAGGCACAAGGAGAGAATATGCTAAAGGAAGTCAAGAAGGAATTTCTCCTTCATTGCAGATTCCAGCCCATTGATGGTCAACATTGGGCTTATGCTTGTAATTAGATCGCAAGGGAAGCAAAGGAGGGCAAAAGACTCACTCCAGAACAATTTGTAAAGATAAGCTCATTCCATTATTATCCTGCAACGATCTGTATATTCAAGCATGAGATCAAGTATTTGATTGAGTCCGAAAGACTTAATCATTATGTCCATGGAAAGCGTAAGATATCCTCAACATCAGAGGTCTTACAGAAGGCAAGGGTGATATGGACAACATTTGGTTCTCCAAATCCTGATTTGAAGCGAAAGGTCACAAAAGCAGATGCCGACACACTCACAAACTTTTATACTTCTTTGAGTGCAGTTGTGCCTAGGGGAACCCAAGAGCGGGAAGAAAGTATGACAAGCCTCAAGGTGGTGAGGGACAGATATGCCGACTACACTTCTATCATATTTCGTCCTGTTGAAGTGTTCAATGAGATGCTTGAAACGTGCATTGCTTGTGAGCGTGGACAGCTGACCTATGAAGATCCTTTGTTTATCTCCAGCAAGTCAAAGATAATGGATAAGAAGGAGTTGACGGCAAGGATGTGGAGGCCTGTAAAGTACTTACCTGATAAGTATGCATCCATGGCAGCACAAAAAATTTTAAAGAAAGAATGGTTTTTTGGAAAAAAAGACAAAGACCACTGCATGGAAGAATGCATCAATGTACAGGTGAGGCGTGATGCAGTGCATAGTGCCATCAAGTATTTGCTGTCAGAGAAACAAATTCCACTAACTCATTGTAACATTGACTATAATGTGGTGAAGCATATAGCTTCTTTGTCAACACCCAAGGTAAAGCTATGGGCAAACAGGTGGATTAAAAAGGATGAAGATGGGTCGGAAATAGTAACCTCTTATATGAGAAAAGAGATCCCACAACAGGTGGTTGCATATGTGGAAAGATTAATCAGCGAGATAAGAATGCCGACAGATATGCACCAAAGCTTTCAATTCAATGTAGAGGTTACGGCAGAGTCTGGAAAGCTTGTCAACTTCAGGGGAGTCTCAGAAGATGACTTCTTCAAGAATGAGTCAGCATGGGATAAGCCACAACTATTCTTTATCAATGAAGTTTCTAGCGATGATATCCATAACTTCATTGATAGAATAGTATATACCACCATTAGCAAAGTGGCGATTTGTAACATTGTCATATTTGTTGATAAAAAAGACAAAGAAGCCATGCAGGTTACTCTAGAGCGAGCATATTCATCAGATTTGAAGATCTATAGTGGTGTTTATGCAGCAAAGAGAGGCAAGAGAGAATGTGGCATAGCGATTCAAAGAGAGGAGATTTCAATTCTCTCTAGAGCTTCAAATGAGGTCAATAACAACGTTATGATGGCCATTCTCAAGTTTGATACAAACTTTTTCTCTACTTGATAATTCAATATTTTGATTAAATCTAATAAGCTAATAAGCTAATATTCATTTATTTTGATTAAATCTAATAAGCTAATATTCATTTATTTGTTGGTGCAGTATAGTTATCTCACGATTTGGTAGAGTCGTACAAAATCATGTGTATATGTTGGATTCCCTCCTTTCTCCTATACTTAGCGATAGCAGAAAGACAATAGCCGATGTTTGTAAATTATTACAGCCTTTACATTTACATGGCGTGCGAGTCCTATTTATGGCATATCATGAGATGTAAGTATCATGGCAACCTTTATTTTCATCTTATACTGGCAACATTGTGTTAAATAATAATGGTTCTTAATTATTCGTGTAGGGAACATTGGAGTCTGGTGGTTTGGAACCTTGAAGACAACTATTGTTGGTTTGTTAACTCGATTGCAGGCTTTCATGGCTCAGTGCAAACGTAAGTATTCTATTAATCTGTTGTTACTTCTATATTATGTACCTTATGTGATAGACACACTAAGTTTTTTTAATATGTCACGATGAGCACGTCGATTGAGAAGTTGGTATCTGCTATCAAAGAAACAGGACAGTACAAAGACTCGGTAGACTTCCAAAAGTGTTTAGTAGTAGAGTAGGAAAATGGGCATAGTTGTGGGTGGAGAGTTGCCTACAACTGCATGTTGATTTTCAAAGAAATTTTCTCACTTAAGCCACAGATCTCATCGGAAGACTCCTTGGAGCTCAAATATTCAGAGGAGGGTATACAATTGTTTAGGGCTGAAATCATTCGAGACCTAATTGCTGCCATTAGAATACAACGTGCAACTGAAGCAATACCAGAGCTTCCCTTTAAGGAAGAGGAGACTGAGTCTACTATGAAAGCACTGCACACTACAGAAGAAGTAGAGACCCAATGTACACCTACAGCACCACAGCCTCCACTGGAAGCATCAGAAGAGTTGCCACCACCTCTGCTTGCATTTAAGGAAGAGGATACTGAGTCTACTCCGAAAGCACTACATACTACAGAGAAGAAGTAGAGACCGAGTGTACATCTACAGCACCACAGCCTCCATTGGAAGCATCCGAAGAGTTGCCACAGTCTCCACTAGAAGCATCACAAGAGTTGTGATGCATGTATGATGTTGTGTTTGTAGTTTTTGTTGATTATACACCAATTTGTGACTTATTACTTAAGTGGCATAATCATGATATTTATATAATTTCTTTATGCACACAATTTTATGATATGAATGTGTGATGATGTGATTATTTGGAAATAAATCCTTGTGTGATGAGAATTTTGATATGAATATGTGATGATGTAATATTTGTAATATAATTATTTCATGCACACAATTTTATGATATGAATGTGTGATGATGTGATTATTTGGAAATAAATCCTTGTGTGATGAGAATTTTGATATGAATATGTGATGATGTAATATTTGTAATATATTTCTTCATGCACACAATTTTATGATATGAATGTGTGATGATGTGATTATTTGGAAATAAATTCTTGTGTGATGAGAATTTTATTCAGTTGGACAGTCTCCACTCACTTAAAGTAGAGCATTCAATCTCCACTCGCTTTATTCCAACCCTTATCATAGTGAACACATCGTGCCACTCACTTTATTCCAACCCTTATCCTTATCGTAGTGAACACATCGTGCCTTAGTGCACTTGTATTCTTCCATCCTAGTCCTTCCACAAACACTCTCTTATTTCTTACATCCTAGTCCTTCTGAGTAACTTGTATTCTTCTATCCTAGTCCTTCCGCAAACACTCTCAGAGTCTTCTTTCATCCATCCTGATAACCAAGTATTCTTCTATCCTAGTTCTTCCACAAACACTCTCTTCTTTCATCCATCCTAGTGCTTCTCATTAACTTGTATTCTTCTTGTATTCTTCTATCCTAGTCCTTCCGCAAACACTCTCAGAGTCTTCTTTCATCCATCCTGATAACCAAGTATTCTTCTATCCTAGTTCTTCCACAAACACTCTCTTCTTTCATCCATCCTAGTGCTTCTCATTAACTTGTATTCTTCTTGTATTCTTCTATCCTAGTCCTTCCGCAAACACTCTCAGAGTCTTCTTTCATCCATCCTGATAACCAAGTATTCTTCTATCCTAGTTCTTCCGCAGACACTCTCTTCTTTCTTGCATTGTAGTCCATCTCCCTTTCTTTATCATCTCCCCACCCATGGATGTCCTTGGCATTGTCGAAGACGTGGAGTTCGGAATTAACAATCTCAAAGAATGGATTGCTAACCAAGGAGCACAGAGAGAGGCTAGAATTCGACAAGGTTCTCCTTTGACACACATGGAGAGAGAGGAATTTGCTGCACAAAGACACGCAGAGAGGGAGGAGACTCTCAAGATAGCAGATAGTGAAAGACTTCTAAGACGTATGATAAAAGCACGACAAGATCTATTAGACTTCTTAAGTAACCTGCGTTATCGCAGCTCTCGTCATGGGCGATTTGATGCAGATGCTGAGAGAACAATAAGAGCCTCTCAGAGAAATTATAAAGAAACAATTTGTGATTGCTTAAACTTCTTCTTCACATGTAATTATGTTGAGGATACAGCTGTGGAGGCAGTGAAGGATTGGGTTGTTGAGAAGATAAGAGAGACCAATGATGAGATCTTCTAGACTTAGATAAGAGAGGCTGTATTAAGGTGTTTTTTGACACCATATGGCTTTGTATTAAGGTGTTTTTTGACACCATATGGCTTTGTATTAAGGTGTTTTTTAACACCATATGGCTTTGAGTAATATGATCTACTTCTTGTACACATGTGATGTTAAGATGATGTTAAGAGAGACTGTATTAAGGTGTTTTTTGACACCATATGGCTTTGAGTAATATGATCTACTTCTTTACAAATGTGATGTGCTCTTTTTGAAATGTACTCTAGTTTTCATAACATGTCACGCCATTTTTTCTAATTTGATTTTTAAAAATCTTACTTTTTTGTCTCTTTTAACAATGTGATGTACTCTATTTTTAACATCTCACGTCATTTTTTCTAATTTGATTTTTTCAAACACCACGATCAGTAGGACGAAGCACCGAACTACATGCAAAGACAATCAAAGAGAATAAAAAAGAAAGACATAAGTTTAGCCTCATGAGCTACTACCCTAGATGTCAGTGACAGAATCCGCTGTAATGAGCAACGAGTCTAAGATAAGTCCATTGGGGCAGCGCCAAATGAGGTCATAGCTGCAAGTATTGACCGTGAACATTCACAGAAGAGCCCACCAGAAATTGGGTAGCCCATATAATGATTAACAGACTCAGTCTCATAAGCCTTGCGAACATAGTGTAAAGAGCGATAGTAGATGGTTCTAGTTGCATACATGAGAGAAGATAAAGCGAGAGTTCCATGAAGTGTGGAGCCGCAATGTAGATATAAACCAACTAGGTCCCTATGGGTAGCTTTATGACTCACAACCCAGGACCTCAAAAATAGATGAAGAGGATCAAAGCTTCTTTCACAGGAGCGCACGGTTGGGAGGCAGCACCATCTATTGTATCAGTTCTTCAGTAATCAAATTTTTGATTCTCCATAGATCACTCCAAGCTAAGAGAAAGTATCAGAAGAAGAAGGGCAAAAACTCATCTTCTCCATTGTTGGCACCAGTAAGTATCTTATAACTATAGTAATATTATATATATATATTAACACACACATATATGTGTGTGTGTGTGTGTGTGTGTGTGATTTCTTTCAATGATATGTATACTAATTAAAATTCAAAATCTTATGTCGGAAAATGATGGGACTTCCTTGGATGTCCCACTTCTTGAAGAACTGTCAGAATGCCCAATTATAGAGGTACCTAATTTATTGCATTAAAATACCATGTTATTACTTCTGTATAGGTATGAAATTTTGATATTTTTCCTTTATAATAATTGTAATCATTATATTGAACTTTATATATCTAATTCTTTAACATAGGAAGAGGATGTCAGTGTTTATATCTCGGAGCTGATCATAGAAAATTCTCCAAGCCTTCAGGTTTGTGACTAGCATAGGTTTCTTATTTTTTGAAGTAATGGTCCTTTTTCTTACCATTTTATCTTTCATTGTACTTGATGCATATGTTCACTTTTTTAATACTTAAATTTTAGCATATCTAATTTTGAATTGTATTTTAATGTAGGATTAGTATGATGATTACAACCTAGGTGTAGTCAACGAGCAAACTTTTATAGAAAAGGTATGTATAACTAGTTAATACTAGGGAACTTATAAGGTATGCAAAGAGGAGTGCAAGGAGGAGAGAGAGGATGCGAAATGTGAAACTTATGTTCATCTCCTAAATGTAAAGGGGAAGGGAGAGCATATGGGAAATTTGTTCATTTTCAAAGTGTATAATTTGATAGATTTGACCTCATATTTGGATTCCTCGTCGAATTCCGGTCATTTTGAGTACCAACATGACCATATTCCGATAAAAATTGGAAAAATGGTGTTTTTGTCATTTTGGCCCCAAACAGGCCAAAATGACAAAAACACCATTTTTCCAATTTTTATCGGAATATAGTCATGTTGGTACTCAAAATGACCAGAATTCGACGAGGAATCCAAATATGAGGTCAAATCTATCAAATTATACACTTTGAAAATGAACATATCTCCCATAGTTCCTCCCTTCTACTTTGAATATGGACATATCTTCCATAATTTTTTGCCTCCTACTGCCACTCATATCCGCCCCCCCCTTGTGCATAGTATACACTCTTCCACCCCTTCCACATGCTATGAAAATGAACATATCCTATATCCTCTCCCCCTCTTTCTAACCTCCCCAGCTTTCTTATAACAAAAACATGTATGGATTTCTAAAAAAAGCTCGCAAAAACAAAGGAAATGGTAAAAAAGCTCACATTAAAAAGCTCGCCAAAAGATTTTTCCCGAATTTAAGTTCCTAGGATAATGATGCTAACCCCAATACAAAGTTTATGGACCTCTTGCATAATACGATTTCTGTGGAACCTACGAATGTAAGTAATGTTATTTTGCTTTGATTATTATTTGATTCACTAATATCATATGATCTTATTATAAAGAAAAGATATTAAATAGTGTTTTCTTGTATTTATATTAGAGGTCCTCTTAGAATTCAAAAGAGGTTGACATAGATGCATCAAGAAAAAGTGGTTGAGCAGGCAAGGTATGCTTTACATTTGGTTAAAGCTATAAACATTCTATCTTGTGTTAATTATATACTGGTATTTCATAATATAGCTTAACTATTATTTATCATTTCAATGTCACAAATGACTATGAAGATGCAACATATTATGAAAAGTAATTCATCAAATGTTGATTCTACTAGAGTGAAGAAATCAATGGTATATAGTATGGAAACACCTACCTTTCTTTGTTAAGTTACAAAGCTTAACTTGTGCTAGTCAATATTAAATATTAAATTATTTTGTTAATAGATTCTGAGGGAGATTCCAAATCTAGGCATGAGTTGTGATGAAGTATCCTCGAGCAAAGTGCAAGTATATTTTTTATATGCTATAATAATTTTTAGTCAAATAATTAGTTATATCAATGTAAGTAACTTCTAACTTGATGTCATTTTGCATGTCAGGTACATGAATATAACCATGAGGATTAAGAGATAATTTGATGAAGTACTTTGGTACTCAAAGTATGCTTGATGCCTATAAGCTTCTCAAAGCAAATTTCAATACTTTGAGAAGAGATATAGGAAATAATGTTAGGAAAAACATGGAGTATGATTTGAAACTTATGAGAGAAGATCTAGTATCTTGGCTATTGGAGAGACAAAAAGTAGTTGTAAAGAAGATTGGACAACAAGGATTGGCTCTAAATGACATTCATCTAGGAGTTGAATAGCATTACTCATTTTTTTAATGATTCATTTTTGGATTGGAATACAAACATTTCTTTTCTTACTCTTATTTGTAGTTGTTGTTAGTATATAGTGCAATTGAAGCAATGCATGATTTTTCTACATAGTGAATCTTACTTATTTAGTCCAAATTTATGGCTAAATATTCACATAAAAATTTTTCATTCTATGTTTTTATTATATAGTGAATGTTTTTAAAAATCCCATATGGTGAATTTCCATGATCTAATTCTCTACACAGATAAATTTGTCTCTAAATAGTGAAATTGTATCTATAAAATAAAGTTCTCATAATTAAGGACTCTTTACATAGTGATTGTTTTCCACATATAGTGAATTTTTTCTCCATTTAGTGAAATTTTTTCCATATAGTGAATTTCTCTCCATAAGGATTCTCCATATAGTGAATTTTTCTCATAAGGACTCTCTATAGAGTCTATATAGTGATTGTTTTCCCCATATAGTGAATTTTTTTCCATAGAGGAACATTGTCTTAAGAAATTCCTATATAGATAATTTTTTTCCCTTTATAGAGAATTATTCTCTAGGTAAACTATATAGAGACACTCTCACTTTCTCTAGTCTCGACTTTTACTAGATAAGTGTTTCTCTATCTAACAAATCCTTTTTTTTAACTATATAGAGATTGGTCAAAAGTTCCTTGTGTGAGAAGAACTGTGTGGGTCGAAAAGAAGTGATTGCCAAAAATGACAGACAGAGCCGAGAAGCGGACCGGGTTTTATACAGGGAGAAGGATTGGCTGGGTTTAGGAAGAGGATGCCTGTTTGCGAGAGATACTATCCTTGTTCAAGTTCAGTAATCAAACATCCTAGAGACAGAACGACCTAGAAGCACTTCGCACACCAAACGCGGGCGCGGCACTAACGGGGTGGAGAAGGTTCAGGTTTGTTACGTGGCAGGCTGGATGCAAAAACTACAAGTTTAAGACCGCAATTCTGACAAATTCAGGAAGGGAACCATTAAAGTACACGATCTTTTAGATTATACTCACCAGGCCCTTGGATTCGAAGGCGTGTTGAAAAACCAATGTGAACGAAAACTTTACCAGACTTGTGGTTGTTCGTAGCTCCAGCAACAGTAAAATTAACAAATGCTACGTTTACATGCTGAAGCTCCTTTGCACCCAACGACAAAGAACGTCGATGGAATGGGGCGCTCATCCGTTCAGTTTACGACAGAAACGAACGGGTCAGTTTGAAAAGAAGAATGCCCACTCCAGAAGCTAGAAGTGAAAGGATGCCTGCGAATTGTTCAAATTCGAAGTCAGTGATATCGCTGGCATACTGCTATAAAAACGTGGATTCCTCTAACAATTGGATATGCGCTAAAATCGTGGATTCGTCCAACAATTGGATCAATGCAGCTTACCATTCGAAAGGAGACACATCAGGACACTGCAGAAAGTTGTACATTCCACTTTTGTATTTGAATCCGGGAGGTTTGGTCATGTAGAGGGTGAGAACGTTCCCAGGATAGATAGCAGCTTGCAAATTTGAGAAAATTAAAAACAAATATTCCTCCGAATTCTCATGGTCTCCTTTCAACCTTCATGATGACAAACTAAGGAGACAAACCTTGACGATGGTGACGGTGTAATGTCCTGCTCTCAGAGCTCTCAGGGTGCGCTCGCCAGTGTAGAGCAGCAAGGGCACAGCCAGGTACATCCACGTCTGCGTATTGGAAAGAGTTGGACTACGAGTGCCGGAATCAATTTATGTGATCTAACGACATGAATGCATAATTGACTGATAACGTAGATATACAATAAATAGAAGACAATGAGCAAAATCCAGACCGTTTTTTGCTTCCAGTCATGACACAGGTATAACAAGATCGAATGGATGACGAGCAGCAGGTACACTACTATGAACATGGCAATTTCACCAAGTTCCTTCTGAACCACCTGGTTCCCAATACAAATGCAAAGGACATCAGGTGACCATGCAGATCCCTGTGATACCCTCCACGCTCGATACAATGCTTCGATAAGTTGGCTTTCGAAAGTCGAAGTCTGATCGTAGGTACTTCTCAAACTTGGCATCGTCGCTGTTCGTTAGAAGAGGGGAATCACAAGCCAAGTGATTCCCAGCATGTAGAACAAATATACCTACAGCAATAGTCTGCAAAATGCAAATGTCTTAGCGTTGATGAGAAAGCTCGCTCGAAGCCTCTTGGAGAAGAGCGCCAGTTTGCGGCGAAAAGCAAACAAAAAGAAATGCAATCTCATGAACTTGTGGTTGTTCGTAGCTCCAGCAACAGTAAAATTAACAAATGCTACGTTTACATGCTGAAGTTCGTTTGCAGCCGACGACAGAGAAGGTCGATGGAATGGGGCGCTCATCCGTTCAGCTTACAGCAGAAACGAACAGGTCAGTTTGAAAAGAAGAATGCCCACTGCAGAAGCTACAATTGAAAGGGTTCAAATGTCGAATTGCTCGAAACAATAGGGGCAAGGAAACTCGGGGCACAAATCTTCGTCGACGTCGAGGTCATCAATAGTGTGGCTATCTGCATGGAATCACAGAGGAATAAACTTGAACTTGAAGAACCAAGGTGAACGAAAACTTTATCAGATCTAGCTAGCTCACAAGGAACTTTAGACTAATGCCTATATAGGAATTTGGTGTTCAACTAGGAAATTTGAGCATATTTCCTAGATAAAAAGAGGAATTTTCCCCTCTTCATCTAGGAAATTCTTTTTCCTATATAGACAGCCAATGCCATCTTGAAAATTTGTCATGTAATATGGAGAATCAAGTGGATTCTATGTTTTCTATCTAGGAAATGACCTCTTTTTTTCACAGCAAATTGTATTTCCTATATAGATCACTCAATGCTATATAGGAAATGTGACATCCCATATGGAGAATCAAATGAATTTTCTATTTTCTATATAGAAAATATGGTCTCTTCTAGGAAATATGTACTTTTATATGGATAATCAAGGGGATTCTCTGTTTCGTATATTAGAAATTAGCAAGACTGCATGTTTTGTATTGCAATTACCTACATAGGAGGAGTTTTTTGTGTAAGAAAGACTGTTGAATATTCCATATTAAAAAATATTTGTATATTAAAAATGAGCATGTACGTAACAAGTGTGGATCATTGTAATTTTAATAAGATATCTAATGTAGGCTAATTACATATTCTTTAATTTTAGAACACTATATTTCTTCTATATGGAGTCCAAATAAAAGTGACAATGAGAAGTACATGCACTTATTTTTATTCCAAAAAAATTCTAAGGTTTCTCCATTTTGTAATTGAAAAATATAATAATGTTAATCTAAATTGTCAAATGCATAGATAATTATAATATGCTATGTAATTCAAAATTAATGTCCCAAATTAGAAGTACATGTGCAATGTTAAGTTGATAAGGCACTATTGTCTCATGTTTTCTAAGGTAAAACTATATCTCAAGGGAAATTTTTGCCAATAGAGGGTGAATAATCCCTTTAGCCATGAAATACACAATGTGTGATGTCAAATGTAATATTTTGGTGTAAAAATCAACTATCTCATGCACCCAATGATAAAATTATAACTCAAAATCAATGCTCTCTAACATAAGATAAATATTATTTACCAATAAATATATGAAGTTGATTAAACTAATTACAAATGAGATGTTTATTTCCTATAGTAGTGCACATCTTTTCAGTTAGGTGCAAAACTATTATGTTGCGATGTCAACTGGGTGTCCTTTCATCGTCAACTACATTCATATTTTGGTACCCTGAACATCCATGTACATTTGTAAATAAGTCCAAAATAAACCGCTAGGTTGAGTGACTTATTGACCATATAAAAGTCTTTTATCTAATATTTACATAATTTTCTTCCTCCCATTGTGTTTTCCCCTTATATTATCGTATTCATCGCATACACATTATACATTTTGTAGTATTATTTTGTGATGTTAATGCATCATCACTCCATGAACTTTTTGATGCCCTTTGTCCAAATACATTTGAAAATAAATCCAAATAGATGTGTATGTTGCTTGCTATATCATCAATCCAAAAGGAAGCCATCTAGACTAACATAATTTGCTTCACTCCTATTTTCCCTTTACATCTTTGTATTCTACACATATACATTCTCCTTTTGTAGTGCAATAATGGTAGAATATCCAACAACCCTCTACTAGACAAACATAGTTTTCATAAAAAGATGATGGTTGAAGAAATTATGTATGAATCAAAAGAAACAAAGATTGAACATTCCAATAAGAACCAAAAATATGGTTTAGGTGATGTAATAGGAACAAAAAATGTTACCAAATGCAATTGGCACAAGATAAATCTATTGACAATAGAAATACATTCTTAGATGCTTAGTTTAGATTCAAACTACCAAAGGAAAAGTATCCCCATTGCCATCACGAATTCCCATTCGTATATTATTACTCTACTTGTAATTGATGTCGAATTCCCCATGAATCATTTCTTCCACTCTAATATGACTATGCAATGCTAAGTTGGCATTTAAAAAGAATTCAATTTTTGTGTCAAACATCTACACTATGCTAACGGTTTAAATTTTAAACTATGTACATATGTCCTACAACCATATCTAGTATTATTATGGCAGCTCTTTGTGCCTTGTTTTAGTCTACTCAAATCTACCTTAGGCTACTTTTAATGAGACATGTGCAATCCCAAAAAAAACTTCTCGTGATCATCCAGTAGAATGAATAGGTCTTTAGATGTATGTCCTTGCTCTTGGATTGCACATATTATTCTCAAAGACCAAAGAAACTGTACTATACGATCTAGTGGAATTATTTTATAAATCACAAAAGCATGGCCTTCCTTTGTATTACAAGTCAAAGTTCACGGGTTCCTAGTCAAGTTTAACCTTCGTTAATTATTTTACTATGATGTGTACCATATTGTTGTGCTTAGGGATTAATTTTTCTCATTAAATGTCTATCATAGCAATTCTATAATTTATTGCAATTGTGCGTGCTTTCTATATCAGAGAGAAAAGTTAATTCCTAAGTATTAATAAAAGTCTTTTATCAAATACTACTAGAATTTTATAATATAAGTTTATTTTCAAAGTATATGTCCTTAGTCTTTATCTAAGAGGCCAAAGGATGATTTGAGAATTCCAAATTAGTTGTCACGATTCAATGCAATCATTGCATTTCTAAAGGTAAAAATGAATCAGTTTAGTTTAGAGCCTTTCGATTGATTAACTTCTACTTTTATACATATGTGGAATGAAATTTTGATACATGGCTCCAGGAGGGGATACTAAATAAAATACTGCACCAATTTTGCATGTATTTGCAAAGTTCCATGTCCTTGCAAAGTTCCAATGTTCATCAGACACCGAATGTGTGGCTAAGAAGGCATAATATCCCAAATTTTTGTGTGCATCCTATTATGTGAGCAAAAAATATGTAACAATCATCAACAATGATACCTCCAATCATCCCCCAATCATCTGGAGCTTGAAGCAACTAGTCCTTGTATTGACAAGTCTCCACATAATTCAATTTCAAAGAAGGTATGTTCAATACATTTAATGGTTCTCTAGCATGAAGTAAAAATTTGTATTTATTTGCATAATTTGTGCCACTTCTTACTTGGATTATTTAACTCTTTAGCAGTCTATTGGAGATTCTATTTCTATTAGAGAGGAATTTCATGAACAAGGATATTCAACATCTCAGGTTGTTGACGCATTTGAAAGATATGTTTTTTCAAGAAAAATTCAGAATATCGTATACCAATTGAACTAAGTTCTCATTCCTTTGGATTTCAAAATGATCTATAAGAGTTTAATAAAATTTTGTATGTCTATTTGAAACTTTTTAGAGATATATGGAGCCTCAAGCAACTACTCCTTGTATTAACGAGTCTCCACGTAATCCAATTTCAGAGAAGGTATGTTTATGTTAATACCTTGACTGGTTCTCTACTTTTAGTAAAAAATTATACTTTTTCGTGTAATTTATGTGACATCTTACTTGGATTATTTAATTCATTGGCAGTCTATTGGAAATTCAGTTTCTATTAGAGGAGAATTTTATGGACAAAGATGTCCAACATCTGAGGTTGTTGAAGCATTTCCAATAAAAGATATGTTTTTAATTTTATAAAGAATATAAAATGTTTTCTTTAATAAAATCATATGTTCTTTTGTGTAGATAGATAAGTTCATGGCGAAGAGATTCAAAGGGTTTGAGTATTATCACTTTGATCAGGTGTGTAAGTTTCAATCATGAGTTGTCTTCTATTTTGAAAAAGTATTATTAACCATTCAGTTATTCACAATTCATCTATCTTGAATATTTTATGTCAGGATTCTTATGGTGAAGCGAATGCTGATATGAATGAGATGACATTTTCTAAGATGCTTCATGGTGACATCACTACAAATGAAGATAAGGTATGAATTGCCTTTATCTTTTAGATATGCTTATGATTGAAGCTGTTTTCTTTGATTCAATTGTGATCAGCATCTTCTTTTTAGACAAGTTTTAATTTAATTTTGTCATATTTTTAGGATCCAATATCAAATGTGATTGATTCTACGAATGAAATGTCTAGAAAAAGTGAACGAAAGAGAAAGGTAAAAGTTTTCATTTATTCAATACCCTTTAAAAGTAAAGCAAGTACTTTGTATGCTTGTATTCTTTACATAATTCTTTCCAATGGCATTAACACTACTTGTTGTTTATCATTCATAGGTGAGTGAAAAAATGAGAGATCACTTAGAACAGAAGACCGTGCAAAGAAGTGATAAATCCCAAGGAAAGAGATGCAAGGTATTCTTATATTTAGAATTTATTTTCTATGATTTGAAGTCTTTATACCTTGATTTTAATCTCAATTTTTTATTTGAATTAGAACTTAAAAGATATTCAAGGTACAGACATGGAGGTGACTATGATTTCAAGCGAGTATAAAAGAGTATGTAATAGCCTTTTACATTAGGCTTGATTATTTGAATCATTTGCTTCGAATTTGTTAATATATTGTCACTTGTTTTGTTATTATGCCCTCAGGTGGATTACATTTCAGAGGAAAATATGGAGACGATACTTTTGAAATACATGGGAGTCCACACAATTCATGATATGTATTTTTTCTTAAAAAGTACATATGTGAAGCTTAAAAAGATGGAGAGTAGCTTCAAATAGTACTCTACAGACACCAAGAAACCAGCCAGTAACATTATGATAAGGGACATTGTGCATTGGCTTATTGAAAGTCAAAGAGTTAGATTCATGGAAAAATCTAATGTGCTTAGTTCAGAAGATATAGAGATTTTGATATGACATTTAGCTGGATTCAAATAAGTCTTCAAAGATGTTATGTAGAGCTCTTTTAGCTCTCTTTGGTTGTCTTATATTTCTTATAGTAGAAGTTTTTTGCTTTTTCTTTTGAATATTGTAATAACGAATGGACTTTTTACCTTCTTATTATTTGTAGAAATATTAAAGAGAACTCCATAATCTTTTTGATGGTTTTGTTGAATCTTAGTGTAGATAATGTGAGTTAAGGTAATTATAGTAACAATTGCTTATTGCTCTAGGTACTTTAAAAGTTCAAATTGCTACATATAAAAATGTGAAACATGAGTGCTTCATTTCTTAAATGATATAACTTAGACAAATTCACTTATTTCGCGTTCTCACTATATAGGGAAATAGAATATTCTCAATATTGTTTACTAGTTCATAACCAAGAAGTTTGCAAACTATGAAAAATGGGGCATTTCCTAGTTTGTCTTACAAAGAAAAAGAGGATTCTCTATATCATTTACTAGACTATAACTAGGAAGTGTGCAAACTAGGGAAAATGGAACATTTCCTAGTTAGACTATGTAGGGAATTACTAATGAATTTCACTATCTAGGAAAATTTTCCTATATGGTGAAATTCTCTAATGATTCCCTGCATTGACTTGCATAGGGAATTTTTTGATTGATTCCCTAGATAAGGTAACTAGGAAGTGTTCCATTTTCTCTAGTTTGCACTCTTACTAGTTATGTTCATTTCAAACTAGTAAATGATATAGAGCATCCTCTTCTTTTCCTATACAGAGAACGTCTCAAAGTTCCTTGTGCTAGACTTGTGGCTGTTTGTAGCTCCAGCAACAGTGAAATTAACAAATTCTACATTTACATGCTGAAGCTCCTTTGCAGCGAATGATAGAGAGAATGCCCACTCTAGAAGCTAGAAGTGCCCCGAGAGTAGGACCTTTTACTCTCGGATGTGTTAAGAGGGGGTGTTTCAGACGCACTCAAGATCCCCTATTGTGATGCCTGGGATGAAGCAAAAGCAGGAGAGCTCTGGCCTATACAAATCATCATCCGATGTTTGCTACCTGCGCAAGTGTTTCACGTGCTTCGCAGGCGCCGCTGCACTTTCTATTGGACACAGCATCACCTTGGTCCTATGTGTCTGCCAGCGCCTTTCAGGCCCTTGGGTTGGAGCCCAAGGCATGCATCGAGGAGGATCTTGTATCTCTTCTTATCCATGGTGTCAACGTGCAAGTGAATTTGTCACCAAAGGGTAGTCACTTTGAAGAAATCAGCATTGCGGGTTGCGACTTCTTGGAGGTTATTGTGCTTAGATGACCCTCGACTTTTTTGCACGCTGCTTTTCCATCCATCACACCACATCAACTCGGGATGGGTGATGTTGATGCATTATTACACGTGCAAGATGTCATGCAAGATAGGGGGTCTTGCCTTGTGTAAGGCTACTGTGTTATATTCTTCTTTTTTGTATCCTAGCTATCTCTAGGAAGTACTCTTAATCTTCTGCTCTGTTTGGTTATTTATATACATGTTATGTTCCTGTTTGATTATGTGTAAGTGGCCCAAGATCTCCCTTTTATAAGGCTGCAATCATGGTGATGCTGAGTAAAGTTTCTTTACGACTCATTTACGAGTCTTCCTACTGCACACCACGGTCATTGTTAAATTCTGTTTTAGTGGGTGTTCAAATGTAATAGATGACTAATTTGAAAAAGTTATTTTATTTCGATGCCGATATTCTGACCATTACAAAAAATTTGGACCCAAAAAGGGCCCTGTAAGGGAGCCCTTGGGCTAGTGACATGGAAGAATAAGGTGAATAAAACCCAATAGAATATTGGCTAGTGGAGGGCAATAGAATATTGGAAGTGGCCTGACTTCTCTATTTCTTTATTCAATGGCCCAAACAATGAGGTGGAGCACCCACTTGCTGCCTCAACTCTCCCATCACGTTTTTTAACTATAACCAAACTGAGAAACCTAGTTTCTCAACCAAACTTGAACCATTTGACCTGAAACCAAATCCTCCCATCAAACTACCATACTCCTTTCATTCTCTCTCATTCCTCTTGCTTCCCCCTCATTTTTTAGCACCATTTCGAATTTTTCTTTGCTCCAGCCCTCTTTTCAAATTTCCTGTTGGCTCTTGAGCGGGAGGCTTCTTTCTCTATTCTCCCTCTCATGGGATGGACTCTCATGCCAAAATCTCATCACTTCTCTTCTCTACCTATATTTCCCTCCCATTTCACTCTCATTCTTTCAAAACATTCAAGATTTTTGAATGAGATTCAACCTACCTATTTCTTTCTCTATTTTGGGCGCTTCTCCTTCAAATCTTGCCACTTCCTCTCTCATATGAGATTCTCCCATGACCTGAAATCATTTCATTCAAGAAGACAAGGCAATCAATGTTCTGAGCGAGCCGTGAATGATGCAAGGTGTTTGGAGCTTAGAAGGAGCTACTGGATGAGATTCTTAGAGAAAAGATCAAAGAAGATTGACTTTTAGGCATTGCAGTTGTTGATGCATGAGAATCAATCTTTCTTTTGCCCATCTCTCAATACTAGTTACTTTCCCTACTGCAATCTCTAAGGGTGCATGATTTTGAACCATTTGTGAAGGTTTGGGGTCCATCTAGACGCCTTGTATATTGGAGGTTCAGGTGAGATAATCTTTGGAACAATATTGCAACACAGTGATTATGACGAGATTTGTTTGTTAATGATGTAACTTTCAAGAGACAGTTAGTTCGTAGTTCATTTTGTGTAGTTCTGTTGTTTTGTTTTATTTCATGGTTTGAAAACGTTGAAAATTTTGTTTGTTTTGTAGGAAATTCCATGAGAAATGAGTCTTTTTCACTCTTACTATCAATGGTTTTCTACAGAATATTGCTTGAAATAGATTTCAAGATGTTTGGGAGTATATAATTTGTTTTGAAGAGAGAACCATCAACTTCATCAGTCTTGAAACATATTTGGGACCACTGGGAGGGACAAGTTTGATCACATTTTTCTTTCAAAGAATCTTGCTCCAAGAATCAGGTACTGTTCATTCATGTAGTTTTATAATATTTTTAGTTTTCAACTCAAATCAGGGTCTATCAGAGCAATTTGCATGGAGATTCAGGTGAGAAAACCTTTAGAACAATGCAAGACAATGAAAATAATAAGATTTTATGATGCAACTTTGAAGAAGCAGTTAATTTGTAGTTTGTTTTGGTAATTTTGTTGTTTTCTTTTAATAAAATCAAGAATTACAGAGGTAAAGGTTCAAACATTAGATGGTCAATTGGGAGAGACCACTATAACTGCAACCCACTTCCTAAACTGACTGATGTTGATAAGGCCAAGTATGCACTTAATTTGGGCATACTTGATTTAGTCGGTGAGCCCCATCATGTGTGTAGTACACTAACTTTGAAAACAAAGGCTGGAGAGACTGAAGAATTGGAATTGACAGTCAATAATAACTTTGTGATGGATGTTCGAAGAGTTCTGCAAGCCATGGTGAAGTTTTATGATATGCCTATGGAAGAATGCAATGGTACTCTGAAGATTGTACTAAAGCTTGATGAAAGTGAGGTGGCCAAAGGTCAAAAATTGGAAAGAGTGAGTTTGACAATAATGAATAGAACACTAGACCTTGAAGTTGAGCTTGATGATGCAAGACAGTTCAGTGTGCAATTAGAACATGAGATTTGGTGGTTGGCTGTCTTTGAGGTATGATGGAAATTTGTACTTTAATGCAATAGTGCAAAAAGACTTAGAATATTTTGAAATAACATGTGAGTTTCTTTTGCAGGTGTCGAAAGAGTCACATTCAATTTTGAAGTGGTTTTTTGACCAAACCGATATCCCAAGTGTGATCAAAGGTCATAACAATGGTGAGCTACTTGAAGTTGAGTGCTATGGATCCTACCGTGCAGAATGGCATCTAGCTGCTGACCTCAAGACTATTAAATGTATGTTTAATTTGGCACATGGAGCAAATACAAGCCATCCTTGTCCACTGTGCATGCAAATGAGAGTACCTGCAAAGGGTGGTAAAAAGAATCAAAAGCAATGGGCCTCTGAACTTGCAGAGATAGATCAAACTAAGGCACCAGATAGGGATGGGAAAGATCCATCATGGAGCCCAATTCTTGAAATTCCTCTTGAGCGAGTATACATTTGTGCGCTTCATGCTATTGTGAGAATAATTGAAAAGTTGGGCATCTATACATCATTGATGCATATAACTTGAAGCCCCAACAAGAGAGTGAGAGGATGATTGCAAGAATTGAAAAGGTTCTTTCAGATATGGGACTACACTCTAGGCAAGTAAAGATTACAAAAGATGAGAAAAGATCTGGAAAAACAGGCAATGTTTCTTGTAAGCCAAGCTTTGGTGGTGTCAAGGCTTTCAAATTCCTTTCTGCAAAGAAGAAGAATGACAAGCTCAAACGTGCTAATGAGTTTGATGTATGGAGAAAGTTACACAATGCTTGTTGTGAACGAGGGGGAAAGGGACAAAAAAGACTAGAAAAGGCGCGAGTGTGGTTAGCTCTTGATAGCTTGGTACCTTTACTACAAAAGAAAAGATTCAAAGAAGATGATGCATAGTGTTTCATCAATGTTGTGAATGACTTTAGCCGGACTATGGAGATAGCTTGGGGAAAGAATAATTTCACATAGTACATGGTAATCTCTAACTTGGACATTGAGATGTGCATATTGAATGGTCCTATATTTACTGATTTGTTTTTCTATTTGGCAGCACATATTATATGCTCATGCACCATACATGACATGGAATTATGGAAGCATCGGAGTGTGGTCTACTCAGGGAATGGAAAGATCGCATTGGCAAGCACATTGTGCATATAATAGAGCGACCCAACACGAGCGTGGTAGAACTAAGTCCAATGGTTCAATTGGTTCAATGGTGGTACAGGCATATCGAAATAAGAGAAGCTGCATCATTAGCATTCAAAGAGTCAGTGTCCCATGCAGTGCAAGATGTTAACGTGGAACGTCGAAGAAGAATATATAACTCATCGAATGCAAGACAAGATCATGCAAGTTGGCATGCAACTTGTCATATAGACAAGGGCACATATGGGTGGAGATAGATGAAAATGATGGTGTAGACTCTTCCAATGTGGATGCCCATGCATAAGTTTTAGAATTTATTTGTAATTTTAGTTAGTGATTTGCAGTAAAGCCAACGTATAATGGACCTGAGTTGCAGTATAAATGAGAAATTTTATGTTATGGGATGTTAATTATAAGTATTTAGCTCAAGGTTGCACTAATTTTACTTTTTAAGGGTTTTTATTGAAACAAGTATTTTTAAAAAATTAGGGTTTTTGTCCCTATATAAGAGAATGCGTCTTCATTTTCATTTCACTGTTTAAAGAGCTCTCCACTCCCACACCACCTCCCACTTGCCCCTAAAATTTCCACCCTATCTCCACAAGATCAAGGCACCACAGAGACAGGCATAGCCACCTCCAGACTTAGAGACAGAGAGTGATAGCCCCACCCTCTCCCCTCGATGATCCCCGTCGAAGGGAGAAACTGCCATTCCGGAAGCCAGACAGGGAGTAAGAGGGACAGAGGAAGGCACAAGAAGATCCTCTGATAGAGAGGAATGACTAGGAGAGCACAGAGAAGGAGCATGTTGAAGAGGAACAACGAAGGACAGAGTAGAGGACCAAGAGAAGAACAGACAATCAGGGTCCATACCAACAGGGGAGAGGTGCCCGACCTCCAAGTGCAGGTCAAAGAGGCCCTCAACATCTAGGAAGAGGCCCTCCACATCGAGGGCAAAGAGGCCCTCCTCCAATGAGGCAGTACAAATTCAAGCCAGGGATAGTGGCTCTACGGGAGATCAGAAAGTTTCAGAAGTCCATTGATTTGCTGATCCCGACGCTAGCTTTGCAAGGGTCATACACGAGGTCATGTAGGACATCAACCTTAGCGCAATGTCTCGATTTTACAGGCACGGAGTTGTGGAGGCTCCCTGGCATATTTCTAGAGATGCCTTGCTTGTGTTGCAGCATGCATCTGAGGCCTACCTAGTAGACCTCATGGATGACACCCAGCTAACTGCCATCCATAGGAAAAGGGTCACGGTGACCACTGCAGACATGCAATTTATTGTACATCTTAGGAAGCCCAAGGGCACTTAGGGGTTTTGTATGCTCCACCTTGTACTCTGCCTATGGGCATCTATCTTGTACTTCCTCCAAGGACAATCACAAAAGCCTAAAGGAGTTGTTGGGCTCTTTGGTAAACTTTGTCCAATAGGGCTTCCCTTGTCAACCAACTAAGTTGAAAGACAGGAAATAGAAATGAACAAGCATTCGCTACATGCAAGGCATCTACCTTGTACTCTACCTACAGGCATCAATATAATAAAATGTATTTTTAAGAATTGTCTTTGCATGTGCAATCTTAAATTTATTTTCAATGTATTTGCAATCTATTAATTTACTTACAAGCACTCTTAATGTATACAAAAGCAAAATGAAAGAATAAACATCAAATCTTAATAGAACATGCAAAAGGAAATAATATTCAATTTTACTTAACTTAGAAAAGGCAACAATGTTCTGTAAATGGGAAGAGAAAATTATTTGAAAATGGTAGTCTTTATTTAAATTGAGTAGTATCACAAAGATCATCAAACTTGAATGCCTAAGCTACTCTAGTCTATGCTTCTTCTTGCTTGGCTCAGATCTCTTTTTTGCTTGCTGAAGTAGAGAGGGCTACACAATTTCATTCTCTATAGCCAAGGGATCTGTAATGCCAACTAGCCCTGCAATAGCTATAATACTATGAAGCGGACCAGATCGTGTGTCTGAGAACAAAAATAAAGCTACACTACGCCTAATCAAAACAACACGATCAGTAGTAGGACGGATGGGCTTCATCTTCACCATCCAACTAAGGACCCTGAACTTCATGATGTTTATCTTTCCATCCGGCAATAATTGTCAATGGAACACCAAAATGTGTTGAGCCACTCTGTTGATGTAGTGGCCGATCGACGCCATCCCCCCACCAGAAGACCCTCTGGTTCCACCCTTGCATCCAACATACTCATCAACCCATAAAATATCCTGCAACCAACATATTACATCAAAATCCAAAGATTATATAAATTAATAAAATATCATTTTTCAAGAATTAATAAGAATAAGGGTTTTTTTACAAGTAAAAATCATATCTTTAAGAAGCATTTTTTTTGGGACGCCATTGGGACCCTAGCAACCATGCCCATAAATTTTATGCCCAAAAAACCCCTGCAAGCCCAAAATCCGACATCATGTGACTAGAGCCCACTTGCAGGGGTTTTTTGGGCATAAAATTTATGGGCATGGTTGCTAGGGTCCCAATGGCCTCCCAAAAAATATTTCTTAAAGATATGATTTTAATATGTGAAAAAACCATAACCCTATTTACACAAATGGAATGGGAGGGGCAAGTGGCAGGGGCATGTGTAAGGGGCACTAGCAGGGCAAGTGTGATAGTGGCAGGATGTCCTAGGTTCAAAATCATAACATTTGGTTGGGTTTTGTAACCTAAACCCTCAATCTTATTTTTCATTCCCTAAATCAAATTTGAGAGGCCTCTGACACCCTAGAAACCATGTCCATCATTTTCAAGCCAAAAACCCCCCTGTAAACCCTAAATCCGACATCATGTGACCAGAGCCCTATTTTTGCTACTTGAAAATGATGGACATGGTTTCTAGGGTGTCAGAGGCCTCCCAAATTTGATTCAGGGAATGAAAAATAAGATGTGGATGTCTTGGGTTCAAAAGTCATAAAATTTTCTTGGGTTTTCTAATCTAAACCCTAAACCCTATTTTTTATTCCCTACCAGTTGAAGAAAAAGCAATGATTTCTGTTCCTAAAATGGAACCTAGAATTATACTGATGATTTTGAATCACATGATGAAGCTGGCAAAGCTACATACCTTTTCTGCCTCATCGCGGAGTGCGTCAGCTACAGTGTCCAATTGGACTCCCTTTTGTGGTTGATCTTAAACTTCATGTTGGCTTGAGGTGCCAGCTTCTTCATCTCTGTCTCGAACAATTCCCTCTTCAAATTCATGAATTGCTCATCGGACATGTCGTACTCTAGTGCGGCATCCTCGATTGCATTCTGTGTTAGTTGGATTGCCTCCAGATCGGTGAGGCTCGAGTCATCAAATCGTGCAATCTCATCGATTGCTGGATTCACTAGAGCATCAAAGTCAATGACATCATCAAAAGTGTCATTCGAGAGCCGACAGAGCACCTCATGCTCTCGAAGACCGGTTTCATCCATCACTTCCAATAGGGTAAGGTATTCCTCTCCCTCAATCTTGATTGGATCTCAACCGAAGCAAGGTGTGGCTTGCTTACTGCTTCATTTGGATTATAGGTGGAGGATGGATAGGCACAAGTCAGATATGAAGATAAGATGACCTCGCTTTCAACTTGCTCCTCAGCTAGGCTAATAGTATGCTCCTCAGGCTCCAAGTCTAGGTTTAGATCATCTCCTCCACCACTTGTTGATGGACCTGCTCCACCACTTAAGGATGCAGGACCCTCGATTTGCTCACCAATATCCTCATCAAACTTGCTAGTCGCAAGGAGAATAGTAAGGGCTGCATCTCTCTCAATCAAATGAATTGGGGAAGATGAATCATCCTCGATGGGAATAGCGTACTCATGGAGAGAGAGAGGAACATTATCCATGGACCTACCTAGTGTCTTCTTAAAGTTAGCACTCTGGTCAAAAGAGCTCAAAATATCCAATGAAACCCATTGGTGAGGGGAGTTAGCAATCATGATAGATTGCCCATGGATAAGTCTATCCGAAAATTGAAGAGAGGGATTATCAATAGGAAGGAGAGCTCTCAAGTGTGACTCAAGATGGAATGCTTTGCAGAAGATAGGATAAACCTGATCTACATAGGCATGGGAATTAGTGGATGAAATCCACTGGTCAAAAGCCTCTCTAGGGGAAGCCATGAGTGTAAGAGGATGCTCGCGAAGATGAAAGAGGAGGATGTGGAATGTAAGGTTACTCAAGAGTGGGAAACTGAAAATGTGAAAATGACCTTAGAAGTGTACTTTATAAATGGACATTGCCCTTAAAAATGCTCTTAATTACAATATTTTTATATTTATTGTTTTTTGTTTGGAAAGTCTCTCTCTCTCTCTCTCTCTCTCTCTCCCCTTAGCTATCTCCCTCTCCTCTGTCTCACTCTCTCCCTCTCTCTCTCTCTCTCTTATAGACCCACAAGGTCTTCCAAGGATGTTAATATATCTTTCTTTCTTTCTCTTCCTTTGTGTCCCTCATTATGCTCTCTCTCTCTCTCTCTCTCTCTCTCTCTCTCTCTCTCTCTCTCTCTCTCTCTCTCTTGCTCCCCTCCTCTCCCTTGCTCTCTCTTTCTCTCTCTCTCTCTCTCTCTCTCTCTCTCTCTCTCTCTCTCTCTCGCTCCCCTCCTCTCCCTTGCTCTCTCTCTCTCTCTCTCTCTCTCTCTCTCTCTCTCTCTCTCTCTCTCTCTCTCTCGCTCCCCTCCTCTCCCTTGCTCTCTCTCTATCTCTCTATCTCTTTTCCTCCCTTTGTGTCCCTATTTTCTCTCTCTCTCTCTCTCTCTCTCTCTCTCTCTCTCACCTGATGATCATCTTGTTGCCATGTTGCCCTTAGCTATCTATGTCATGGACATTGATTTTACATATACACTTTTTGTATTTTGTTAGCGGCTCCACCTTGTATATGGGTTTTTTTTAAATCTCATAGTCTCTCAAGACCTTAATTGACTTTCTTATTTTTCTCTTTCTCAACTTAGAGGTGCAAATGAATAAATGCAATCTTAACTCTCTCTCTCTCTCTTCCCATTCTCTACCTCTCTCTCTCTATCCCACTCTCCATATCTCTCTTTTTGTCCCCGTCTCCATTGTGATGGACATTGTCATGTATACACTTTTTGTATTTTGTTAGCGGATCCACCCTCTGGATTAGTTGCATCTGGGTTAGTCTCTCAAAGACCTTAATTAACTTTCATATTTTTCTCTTTCTCAACTTAGAGGTGCAAATGAATAAATGGAATCTTAACTCTCTCTTATTAGTCAAAAAGAAAAATGGAGCCTATCGAATGTGCATAGACTATCATGCACTAAACAAAATCACAATGAAGAACAAATATCCAATCCCTAGGATTGATGATCTTTTGGACAAATTGAAAGGGGCCAAGGTCTTCAGTAAGATACATCTCAAATCCTACTATCATCAAGTTCGTATGGTAGAAGAGGATATATACAAGACTGCCTTTAGAACTCAAACAGGACATTATGAGTTCTTAGTTATGCCTTTTGGGCTAACCAATGCTCCAGCCACTTTTAGTAGAATGATGAACCGAATCTTTCTTAAACACCAAGATTGTGTGGTAGTATTTTTCGATGATATTATGGTGTTTAGCAAAGACGTTGAGGAGCATAAAGAACATCTGAAGCTAGTCTTTTCACTCTTGAAAGAAAATCAATTGTAGATGAATCCTGAAAAGAGTAGTTTCTTTCAAGATCAGATAGAGTATTTGGGTCACATTGTATCCATCGATGGGATTCGAGTAGATCCAAAGAAGATTGAGTGCATAGTCACATGGCCTAAACCTAGAGATATACATGAATTAAGATCGTTCTTGGGATTATGTAGCTTTTATAAAAAGTTTTCCAAGAATTTCACATACATTGCACATCCATTGACAGACCTTCTTAGAAAAGCTAAGCATTTCTTATGGACTGAGCATCAAGATAAATCTTTTACAGCTTTAAAAGAAGCTCTCATACAAGCTCATGTGTTGCAACTACCCGATTTCTCTAGACCATTCTTTGTAGTTGTAACCGATGCTAGTGGATATGGAATTGGAGCCGTACTTATGCAAGATGAACATCTAATAGCATATGAGAGCCAAAAATTAAAACCAGCGGAATGCAATTGTAGTACATATGATAAAGAATTAACCGTTGTTGTGCATGCCTTACGAATGTGGAAACATTATTTGATGGGATCTGAGTTTCTTATCAAAACTGATCAGCAAAGTATCAAGCATTTGTTGACTCAACCAACCACTAATATCCGATAGATACATCAAGTGGGCATCATTTATACAGAGTTTTCAGCCCATGATTCAACTTGGAAAAGAAAATGTAGTTGCTGATGCTCTTAGCAGAAGCCAAGTATTAATCACATCACTCCTGTAGAGACCCAGCCATTTGAAGGTATGTAGAATTCTTATCAAGGGGATCTAGACTTTTTCGATATATGGAACAAATTAGAGAATAATAATTGGAATCCTATGTTGGACTATTCATGCAATGATGGATACCTCTTTTATCAAAAGAAATTATGCATCACTCAACCCTTTAGACAAATTGTAATGGAGGAAATGAACCAACCATCATATATGGGACATAGGGGAGTGACTGCCACTTTACAAGTGATAGCAAGAAAATTTTTTTGGCCTACTATGAGAAAAGATGTGGCTAAGTTTGTAGCCGAATGCATCACTTGCCTAAAGATTAAGAGTTACAAAGGAAAGACCCCAGGATTGCTCATGCCTTTGCTTATTCCTACGCAACCTTGGGAACAAATATCCATGGATTTCATAACAAGTTTTCCTACTACAGCAAATCAAAATGATATGATTTGGATGATAGTAGATCACTTTAGTAAGGAAGCTTATTTCATCCCATGCAAGAAGACTTTAACAGCTTAGCAAGCTGCACATTTATTTATCAAGCATATCTTTTTTCATCATGGCTTGCCAAAGATTATACTGTCTGACCGAGATTCGAAGTTTTGTAGTAATTTCTGGACTGCATTATTTCATAATCTAAGCACTAAGTTAGATTTCTCATCAACTTTTCATCTAGAATCAAATGGATAAACTGAAGTTACAAACAGTACTATTCTGGATATGATAAGAGCTTATGTGGGGAGTCAACCAAAGACTTGGGACAGATACATTCATCTCTTACAGTTTGCTTATAATAATACTCCTCGTTCTACAACTGGAAGAGCACCCTTTGAGATTATCTATGGGAAGGTTTTACCTATTCCTATCACACGATTGACCCATAGAGTGGAGGCAACAGATGCATTTACCCACGACTATCAAAATATTCTCAAAGAGGTTCAAGAAGCCATTGCAATCGCTCAAGAGAAGTACACAAAACAAGCTTATAAGAAACGGAAACACATCCTTTTTAGAGAAGGTGATTATGTACTTCTTTGGATTGAGAAAAGAAGATTAAAAAGTGTTGAGAAATGGCCAGTAATTAAGATGTCCCCAGGTTTTTATGGACCATTCAAGGTGATTCGAAAAATCAATGATCTAGCTTATAGGCTTGAATTACCTGATAATTGAAAAATACATAATGCTTTCCATATCAGCCTCTTAAAGCCCTTCAAAGGACCTCTATTCATCTTCTCTATGAAGAGGCTCCATTGATTGTTGATGAAGAAGAAATATTAGAACGTGAATGCATTATTAATCATCAACAGACCTCGACCCGAAAAGGAAATGTCTATATTAAATACTTGCTCAAATTTAACTAGGATCATCCGAGTATGACCATTTTAGTAACAGACTCCAAAACTGTCCCAAATCCAAGTCTACTCGGTTCTGCACACTGCAACATTTTCTCAACAAATCAGAACATGGAAGTAAAGACATAAATGGATAGAGCTCAAAGAGACGAAGATTTTGATATAGGTTTCAACCAAAACAGAGTAGGGAGCAAAAAGTTATGGCCGTTTTACGACCGGGTACCAAAACAATCCACGAACGACTTGAGCAATAGGAAAAGGCAACGATTTCTCTTACTGAAGGGGTTGCTTCCACAATACATATTGGAATGAGATCGAACTAAAGGGTAGAGAATCCCCTCAGAACAGATCCCAAAACAAGCCATACATGAGCACAAACAGAGCTCCCGAGCGAAGAGGGAAAAAATATGAGAAAATGGGAAAGGAAGGAAAGATCTTAGTTCTAGAAGCGAGGAAAGCTTCCCAATGGGAGAGAACTACAAAGAAGAGAGGCGCTAAGGCTTAAGGGAAAGGAGAGGCATAGAAGGAGCTAGATACAAGGCAACGGCAAGGCTACAAGGAGAAAATGAGATGCTTGAGAGAGAGGGAAGGGGCTTCTTTTATAGTGCAATTCTCACCTTCCTTCACCCTGTTACATTTGCTGGCAGTAGATTCTTTCACCCCTTTGTGACATAAGGGCATGGGTCACCATCAATTGTCCTTTTAGGAGGATTTTGACAAGTGTCCTATCACAAGATGCTTCTTTATCCTTTTGAGTAGAAAAGTCAATAGTTCTCTCACATGGAGCCCAAGAGGACCCTCCTCTTTTCCACATGTCAACATCCTCCACATTCCACATAAGAATTCTAGAAGGATTCCTTTTGACTCCACACTCCTCCACACTTTTACTCATGCCCTCCACATGCTCTCCATGTGCACTCCCTATTATTTTAGTACATTATTGAGTCCATGTAGGCTTTTGACCCACTCAAAATACATGACTCATTTCTATTTTCCCAAGTACAAAGCAAAAAATATATCTCTCAAACCATTCTATCCCTATACCAAGGTATTTATAATTCATACCCATGGTATTTACAATGATGCACTCCACTCATAATCACATTTGCAATCATTTTCACTAATTATTCTAATTAGTGTCAAACCCACATTAATGATTACATGAAATAAAGTAGTCGACATCAAAAGATTGACAAGCCGCAACGAGAGTAGCCGCAAAGAGCCATCTCCCGCCACCAACTTCTCCATCACACTTCTTGGTTCTTTGTCTCTATGGCTAGCTTTTGTCACCTTGCAAGCCCCACAAGTTTCAAAACAAAATATCATTTTTTGTTGTCACATCTTCCCCCCCCAGCAGATCCCCAAGCTTGTCTTGGGGGTCTACTGGCCAACAAGGTGGTTGATCATAAAAGAACATATGCCAATACTCACGGGTGCATCCTAATGTATCCTTGCCTTGATCAAATACATAGTGTACCATTGGATAAAGAGAAGGATTTCCTTGATCAGAGGTACAAGATATTGCTGGAGAAATATAAGAAGGTCCTCGATCAAATACATTATGTGAAGATGTATCATGTGCAAAACTATAAATGCTCTTTATATATTGAAGATAAGCATCTATCTCCACATCCAAGTGAGTAGAATCTAGCGACCATTGTCTATATGCACACAACAATGGATTAGTATACTTGGATACCATCCAAACTTCACTTGAACGGTGTGTGAGATTTATCTCCTTATTGACAACTTCACAATGTAGCTGGTGATTAGCAAAAGGAGAAGACATAATGCAAGCATCCTCAAATTCCAAGTACTCAAGGACCCCTGCATCAGCATCACATATTTCTATGTTCTCCTCTTCCAATAAGGCATCATCGAGACTTTCATGGCATTCTTTGCAATTTGCTATCATCATCTTAGATTCCAAGTCAGCATCATTTGCAAGTGTCAACATTGCAGGAGCCTCAACATCCTTAGGATCACTAGCATAAACGTCATCCTTCGGGACTATGTGGCTCTCTTTATGAATAGCAAATATGGATTGCTTGCTCTCAAGATGGTCAATATCTAAAAGGTCAACACTTTCATAGTCACATGTTTCAGATGCAACAATGTCAATATCTTCACATGGATCTTCAACGAACAAGCATGAAACTCCATCAAGAATAGGATCAAAGATATCACTCTCATTATCCATATGAGTTGATGCACTAGTTGTCAATGATAAAGGAACATTTTCAAGATTTTCATATTCACCTTTTGCTTCACATTCATATGTGTCAACAATCAAGATTTCTTGATCACCACATGAGTCTTCAACAAACAATCTAGAAACTCCTTCAAAAGACTCATCATGTTTTGTAGGAGGAGAAACATCACCCAATAGAACAGAGGTAGAGGTATCCTTATCCAAGGATGGAAATGAATGAATCTTTGTCTCCCCCCAGTTTGGCATTTCTTTGAGAAGTTCAAGAGTGGAGGATCCAAACCTGTTTGAGGATTCATCTTTTGTTGGGATGACGTTCACAACTGTTGGTTGCTCTATGCTCTCTTCCATTTTCAAAGATCTTGCTTTCCTTTGAGGAGTAGAAGGCACAATTTCACTATGTTTCACTGCAAGATTGCAGACCTGAAGTTCTAAATCCTTTGCCTTCTCTTTTTTTGTATCTTCCATCATGAGACTTTCCTCTTTCCCTTGTAAGGGAATTTCTTCCATCATTGCTAATGTCTTTTCTTCTTTTTGCTTCAACCTAGGACACTCATTGCGATAGTGTCCCCTTTCATGGCATTCATAGCAAGTAATCCCAATTATATCTCGAGGACTCTCTTCACTCTTATGACCTCTAGGCAGCCATGCATTTACCAAATGTAGTTTCAAATCGGCAAACTCAGCCATCAATTGAGAAATATTATGATCTAACTTTGAGGACTTTTGTACCTGAGGAGTTTCCATCACCTTCGCCTGGGAAGCCAAAGTCAATGATGTTGGAGTCGACATAGATAAGGATTCAATTTGTAAAGAAGCTTCCTTCTTGGTTGCAATACGAAGTGCCTCCATGTATGTCGTCGGATCTTTACACGTTACTTTTGAACGAAGACAAGGCTCCAAAGCCATCACAAACTTGCTCATCTTAAGGTGTTCCATTACCAAAGAATTTTTAGAGTCCCCCATGGTAGAAGAAGAAGAAGCAACATGTAAAGCAACCTGTTGATACTTCATGAACAATGCCTCATACCTCACTGATAAGGTGGAAACTGACTCTCCTTCCTTTTGGGAAATCGGGTCCAACTGCAATAGTTAGGCATTTGGCAACTCCATCATCCCAAATCTCTCCTTCATTTCTTTGGTTAACCTTTCCCAATCACTCTTAGTCTCTTCTAGCAAAGCCTCATGCCAAGTTAAGGCCACGCCCTCCAAGAAATCTGGAAGTATTTCAGTTCGCTCTGTCATAGACCAACCTGTCAAGCGACATGCTCAATTGAACTCTCGGACATAACTCCCCAGATCTTTTTCCTCCGATCCACATAACACTGGGATGTTGAACATTTTCGCACCAAAAGATGAGTAGAAACAAAAAACTTTTCCAAAGATGACTTTCTTTCCTTCAATCTAACGGGACAGTGCCGTTATGATAGAAGGATTCTAGGCAAAACCTACCCAACGTCTCTACCAAAAGATGTGACACAGAATTTGGGGGCTTAATTCTAGTCACTTCTTAGAGTCAAAAGAACAAGAGATGAGAAGTTAGGACCATTTTAGTAATAGACTCCAAAACTGCTGTCCCAAATCCAAGTATACTTGGTTCTGCAAACTATAACATTTTCTCAGAAAATTAGAGCATGGAAGTAAAGACATAAATGGATAGATCTCAAAGAGACAAAGATTTTGATATATGTTTCAACCAAAACGGAGTAGGGAGCAAAAAGTTATGGCTGTCTTACGATCGGGTACCAAAACAGTCCATGAGCGACTTGAGCAATAGGAAAAGGCAACGATTTCTCTTACTGACGGGGTTGCTTCCACAGTACATATTGGAATGAGATCGCCCTAAAGGGTAGAGAATCTCCTCAGAATATATCCCAAAACAAGCCATACATGAGCACAAACGGAGCTCCCGAGCGAAGAGGAAAAAAATATGAGAAAATGGGAAAAAAAGGGAAGATCTTAGTTCTGGAAGCCAGGAAAACTTCCCAATGGGAGAGAACTACAAAGAAGAGAGGCGCTAAGGCTCAAGGGAAAGGAGAGGGATAGAGGGAGCTAGATACAGGGCAAGGGCAAGGCTACAAGGAGAAAATGAGATGCTTGAGAGAGAGGGGAGGGGCTTCTTTTATAGTGCAATTCTCACCTTCCTTCACCCTATTATATTTGCTGGATCTTTCACCCCTTTGTGACATAAGGGCATGGGTCACCATCAATTGTCCTTTTAGGAGGAATTTGACAAGTGTCCCATCACAAGATGCTTCTTTATCCTTTTGAGTAGAAAAGTCAATAGTCCTCTCACATGGAGCCCAAGAGGACCCTCCTCTTTTCCACATGTCAACATCCTCCACATTCCACATAAGAATTCTAGAAGGATTTCTTTTGACTCCACAATCCTCCACACTTTTCCTCATGCCCTCCACATGCTCTCCATGTGCACTCCCTATTATTTTAGTACATTATTGAGTCCATGTAGGCTTGAGAAAGCCAAATCTTCTCCAGTCCTCATCTTTTGATGCATCTCCTCCTCTAGAAGCATCGCACTGAAATCCTCAAAGTTGAGGGGCGGATTTCTATTCTGCGTATTCAATGCCATAACAAGACCGTCGTACTTTGGTGGGAGAATCCGTATGCATGGTGCAACAACATCTATGAACTCTCAGGTTTCAGTGCTCGAGCCGATGTGAAGAACACTAAGCTGTGGCATGAGAGGTTTGGTCATCTAAACCTTAGTTCTTTGAAGGAGATGCATAAAAGTGGAATGATTGCAGACCTACCAGAAATTATAGATCTGCTTGATGTATGTGAAGCTTGCATGATGGGCAAGCAGCATCGGCAGCCCTTTCCTAAAGAGGCCAACAGGGCAAAGGCTCCTCTAGAGCTCGTTCACACGGACCTCTACGGAAAGATGGAGATGGGAGCTTTGTGTGGTTCCTACTACTTCATGACGTTGATCAATGACTACAGTAGAAGGATATGGATATACTTCCTGAAGACTAAAGACGAGCCTTTTAGTAAGTTCAAGGAATGGCATGTAATGGTCGAGAAAGAAAAGGGGAGGAAGGTGAAGAAATTGAGATCAGACAGAGGTGGAGAGTTCACATCAACTAAATTCGAAAGTTACTGCAAAAGTCACAGGATCAAGAGGCAGAGACCCCCACCACATACATCACAGCAAAATGGAGTAGCAGAATGCAAGATGTGTGTCATCTGTGAAATGGGCAAGAGTATGGTGAAAGGAAAAGATTTACCAAAGACTTTTCGGGCTGAAGCATGTAACACGGCAGTTTACATTCTAAATCGTAGCTACACGAAGGCTATGAACGGGATGACTCCACTACAGGCCTTTTCTTGTAAGAAACCTTCAGCTGCACATTTCAGAGTTTTTGGATGTGACTGTTTTGTGCATGTCCCTGATGCTAATAGGACCAAATGGAAACCGAAGAGCCGGAAGTGTATTTTCTTGGGCTACAGTGAAGAGGCAAAGGGTTACTATCTCTATAACCCTGTTAGCAAGAAGGTAATAGTAAGTCACAATGTGGTCTTCTCAGAACAGCCACATCAATTGGAGGAGGATGCTTCCTTTCCAGACAACCAGGACCTGGATATCCATCCAGTACCACCACCGACAACAGACTGAACTCCCCCAACGGTGCTTGGGAGGATTCAAGATAAAGAAGAGGAAGAAGAGCCTACAGAACCACAACAGCAATGGCCATTTCTGAAGTGAATAAAGCAGCTTTTGGATGGTAGAGAACCTCCAGCCATTGAGGAGGAACCATCCGAACACCGCCGGTCCAAGAGATTAGAGGAGCAAAGAAGGGCGTAGGAACACTTGGTCAACTACGCTTTGATGACAGAAGTGATCCGTGCTGATGAACCGAAGTGTCTTGAAGAGGCATAGGGTGATGATAGGTGGATGGAGGCTATGCAGATGGAGTATGGCTCCATAATGAAGAACAACACTTGGGACCTTGTAGATCGTCCACCAAAACGCAAGGTAATCAGCACCAAGTGGGTGTACAAGACCAAGTACAAGTCCGACGGCATGTTGGATAAGTACAAGGCTCAGCTCATGGCAAAAGGATTTGCACAGGTACATGGTTTTGATTATCAAGATACTTTTGCTCCCACAGCTCGACTAACCACAATTCATAGTGTTTTGGCTTTAGCAGCCCAGGGAAGTTGGCCTGTGTTTCAGATGGATGTAAAATCCGCCCTTCTAAATGGAGATCTCAAAGAGGAGGTATACGTGGAACAACCACCAGGTTTTGTGATCCCCGATTCAGAAGGTGAAGTTTGTAAACTAAAGAAGGCACTTTACGAGTTAAAACAGGCCCCACGAGCATGGTACCAACGAATTGATGCCTACTTTCTGCAAAACAGGTTCAGGAGGAGCCCATCTGATGCAAATTTGTATATCTTTAGAGAAGGAGGCAGGTGTATGATCGTGGTCCTTTATGAAGAGAAGATCTTGTAGACAAAGCATTTGCTAGGAAGAGAGTTTGAAATGAATGCATTTCTGTTTGGGGATTGAAGTTTGGCAAGAGCCAAAACAGATCTTCATTTCATAGCTGAAGTATGCTCGAGAGATACTGAAGGCATTTGGCATGGCTGAGTGCAAGACAGTTGGCACCCCTATGGAGGTTGACGTGAAGCTCTCAAACGAGGATTCATCACCACTGGTGGACGAAGCGAAGTACAAAAGGCTTGTGGGCAATTTGATTTACTTGTGCAACACACGGTCGGACATCAGCTTTGCGACTGGTGTACTAACTAGGTTTTCCAATAAGCCCCGAGAGAACCATTGGAGGGCAGGGATGCGGGTGCTGAAATACATCAGAACCCTATGTTCCACGCTCGCACAAAACACATTGAGATTCAATATCACTTTGTATGCGAGCTCATCATGGATGGAGAGGTCGACATGGTGTACTGTCCGACTACAGAGAATGCTACGGACATCTTCACGAAGGCTCTTGGAAGAGACTTGCTGGAGAGGCATCTTCATCGACTTGGCATTGGACCGAAAAATAAGTTCACTTATAGGTGGACATTGAGGGGGGGTGTTAGATATCAATGCTCCACTCTCGAGTAACTACGCAGGAACTAGCTAACTCTACTTGTAAGCCCCCCATATGAGGAGAAGGCATTTGAGTAGCTCGGTTATCCGGTAGGTCTTGGTTTGTATACCAAATGGGGGCCATGTGTGGCCTGATGGCTGGACAGAGTTGGCATACTGCCAACTAGGCTACATGCAAGTGTGGGAAGGCATCCCATGACTGATCGCACTGAGGGTGGACGAAGCATTTCTTGAGGCAGCCCACTCTCAGGTTGCGGGGCCCGTTTGGAGTCCCAGATGATCCCGGATGGCTCTGGGCCAAATGATGGCCATAGGTCATTGCTCTATTTTACACCATGGTTCTATCGTGTGGTCGGTGGCCTATTTTGGGACCGACCCCTAGTCGATCATTTTGGGCAGACTAGGTCGATCACCCAATTGGGTCTAACCGACTATGACTAGTGGCTATATAAGAGCAAGCCCGTGAAGCCCATTTCATCACTGGCTATAGCAACCTTGATTCCTTACCATCCAACCTCCGTCCTCTACTATTTCTAGCTCGCCATCGAAGCTTCTTTCACAGGAGCACACGGTTGGGAGGTAGTGCTATCTATTGTATCAGTTCTACAGTAATCAAATTTTTGATTCTCCATACTATCTGCTTTTCTCTCTTGCGTACGAGATCCTGTTATCTGTTGAGCACAGACGTATCGTTTTCTTACAAATAATTCCATAAAGTAACCAAGGGGGTACGTGGACCTCGATTGAATTTTTTCTACTTTGTCTCCTACCTTAAGTGATTCAACTTCAGGCATGTAGAGATGATGTTGAAGGATAAAGCCTTTTTATCTTCACAAGATTATGAGCAAGCTAAGAAGAAAAAATATTGTTTCATTTGCATGTGTTATGAGAGAGTAGATGATTTACTTGACAAGTTGAGAGGAGATAAAGTCTTTAGCAAGATTGATCTTAAATCTAGTTATCATCAAGTTAGAATGACGAAAGAAGATGTTTACAAAACTACTTTCAGATTGCAACTGGGTCATTATGAGTTTTTGGTTATGCCATTTGGTTTGACCAACGCTCCAGCTACTTTTAGTAGAATGATGAACCGAATCTTTCTAAAGCATCAAGATTGTGTCATGGTATTCTTTGATGACATATTGGTTTTTAGTAAAAATACTGAAGATCACAAGGAACATTTGGAATTGACTTTTTCTCTTTTAAAAGAAAATCAATTATACATCAATTATGAGAAGAGTCTATTCTTTCATGATCACATTGAATACTTGGGTCATATCATTTCAAGTGAAGGTATTCAAGTAGACCCAAAGAAAGTGGAATGTATAGAAACCTGGCCAAGGCCTAAAGATATACATGAGTTGAGATCATTTTTAGGCTTACGTAGTTACTATAGGAAATTCGTTAGGAACTTTGCTTTCTTAGCAAATCCATTGACCTATCTCCTAAAGAAAACTACAAAGTTCATTTGGACTTCCAACCATGAAAAATCATTTCAAGCTTTAAAAGAAGCTTTAGTCAAATCCCTAGTACTTCAGTTACCGGACTTTTCACGACCTTTCTTTGTTGTCGAACTGATGCTAGTGGAACTGGGATTGGAGCCATGCTTATGCAAGATAATCATCTGATAGCATTCGAAAGTAGAAAGCTTAAGCCAGCAGAATTCAATTATAGCACCTATAACAAAGAATTGATAGCAGTCGTACATGCTCTAAGGATTTGGAAGCATTATTTAATGGGCTCAGAATTTTTGATCAAGACTGATCAACAAAGCATTAAGCACATCTTGATGCAACCATTGATTTCTGATAGACATATCAAATGGGCTTCTTTTATTCAAAGTTTTCAGCCAATGATTCAATATCAGCCCGAAAAAGAAAATACGCTTGCAGATGCATTAAGTCAAAGACAGAAAATCAACAACATCTCAGTAATTGAAATACAGCCATTTGATGCAATGAAAAATTCTTACCACGATGACTCTGATTTCTCTGATATATGGACTAAGCTTGAACAAAACAATTGGAGTCCTATGTCTAGCTATTCAATGAATGACGGATATCTATTTTATGAGAAAAGACTTTGCGTCACCAATCCATTTAGATTACAAATAATGGAGGAAATGCATGAACCTCCTTATGTGGGACATTGAGGGGTGACTGCAACTTATCAAAGTATTGTCAAAGAATTTCATTGGCCTTTAATGAAGAAAGACATCTCTAAGTATGTTGCTGAATGTTTAATTTGCCAAAAGATTAAAAGTTTCAAGGGGAAAATAGCAGGACTATTAATGCCTTTGCCTATTCCTTCACAGTCTTGGGAACAAATATCTATGGATTTTATTACTGGAATTCCTTTTACTTTTAATCAGAATAACATGATCTGGACTATTGCGGCCCTCTTTAGCAAGCAACCATATTTCTTGCCTTGCAAAAAGACATTATCTACACCACAAGCGGCACACATGTATTTGAAGTACATTTTTCCACATCATGGATTACCAAAGATTATAGTTGTAGATCGAGACTCCAAGTTTTGTAGTGCCTTTTGGAGGACTCTATTTGAAAATCTTAGCACCAAGGTGGATTTTACTTCATCTTTCCATCCTGAAGCAAATGGACAAACGGAGGTAACCAACAATACTATCTTGGACATGTAGCATATATATACTGATGCTCAAGGTGGAAATTGGGATAAGTATTTGCATTTATTGCAATTCGCTTATAACAACACAATCCATTCTACTACAGGAAGAGCTCCATTCAAAATAATCTATGGAAAGTTATTGCCGAACCTATCACAAGGATTAGTCGAAAGATAGAGGCGGCAAATGATTTTACAAGAAACTATGATCAAATCATGAGAGAAGTGACTGAAGCCATTAAGAGAGCTCAAGAGAAGTATACTAAGCAAGCAAATAAGAAAAGACAACATATGATGTATAAGGAAGGAGATGTTGTCCTTCTATGAATTGAAAAGAGGCGTTTAAAGAGTGTCGATAAATGCCCTGCAGTGAAATTAGCACCAAGGTTTTATGGACCTTTCAAGGTTATCGCTAAGGTAAATGATTTGACTTCTTGTTTGGACTTGCCAAATCATTGGAAGATTCATAATGCCTTTCACATTCATCTCTTGAAACCTTTTAAGGGAGAATTACCAACGCATCCTATATATGAAGAACCACCTTTGATTGTGGATCAAGTTGAAGTTCTTGAGCCTGATTGTATTCTAGATGATTAGCAAAGAACAACACGCAAAGGAAAGACTTATTTAACTCCTATTTATTGAAGTTTAAAAATCATCCAAAAGAGAATGCATAGTGGTTCCCTGAGCAATATTTTCGAGACCATCCTAATATCCTTAACTCATATAAATGGAATCATAACTAAGGTCAATTGCACCTTAAGCAAGAGGGAATGTTACGAGAAAGTATTTCTCAAAGCTCTTGTTTGAAATGACATAAAGTATTTATAGGATTGCACCAGACATGGCGGGGGTTCTATTTAATATTTGAGTTTAGTCAGGGACACCTAACTAAACATGTGCCAGTAATAAGTATCATGGGTGATGCCATTTGGATACTCACATTAATGGATTGTCATTTGTAAAGACAATTACTTAGCATGATTGGCTAATCATATGATGTATATCATTGCGCTAAGTATTTAACTAATGGTGGATTGGTTTATTGAGTACAGGAAACGACATGGACAAATGGGAGTAAACACGCTCGAGGGAATAAAGGCCAAATGAAAAGGAGTGACATAGAGAAAAGTAAGGTAAAAGGATGCTCTCAGAACCCCAAGAAGAGGATGAAACTGGGACTGATGGTGCAACATTCGAGGAAGATAGTGATGAGGAGGATGAATCTTCGCCTGCCACATGGGTCTGAAGATGAGGACATTGATGATGAACATGATGAGGATAGTGACTCGTGAATTGTGGCAATGATGGCAATAGGGTTTAGAATGTCTCATTGTATTTTGAATGTGTTCTTGTTTTATGATTGCAGGTTGCAGTTTAGGGTGTTGTCTTGTTGTGCATTGTAAATATCTTGTGCTAAGGGTTTGGGCTTTCATTCTTCCTTGTCGCCATCGCATAGGCTTCTAGGTTATAATGTCAATTGCTGTGCTCTTGACCAAGTTCAATTGATTAAGAGCATAGCAACTGGCATACCACTCTGTCTCATATGCAATAGAATCCTATGCGAGGACGTGAGGAAAAAGCATGCACAAAGTTTAATTTCTTGTCTTTGGTAACACTTGTTTTCAATGACTTTAAAGATAAGTTTTAATTGAGAGAGAGAGAGAGAGAGAGAGAGAGAGAGAGAGAGAGAGATGACTTTAGGATTGCTATAAGAATTGTCTAGCTGTGTATTGTAGATGTCTTGTGTTTAGGGTTTGGGCTTTGCTTCTTCCATGTCACCATCGCATAAGCTTCTAGGTGGCTATGCCAATTGTTGTGCTCTTGACCAAGATCAATTGATCAATAGCATGGCAACTGGCATACCACTCTGTCTCATATGCAATAGAATCCTATGCGAGGACATGCAGAGGAAGCATGTGCAAAGTTTAATTGTGTGTGTGTGTGTGTGTGAGAGAGAGAGAGAGAGAGAGTGCTTGTGATGAAAGTGCATATAATCATATTTCAATGGCAAATAGAAAATGCTTTTAAAGTTTACATTAATAGTTTATAATTATTAAAGTTTAAAGTTTACTTTACATAAGATTGCATAGTGTTTTACATTCCAAATTCTAATTGATGCAACCATAGCCTTCCTTAAATTAGTTATCATGAAATAACCATAGCCTTCCTTTATGCAATTAAATTATTTGTTTTCAATTAACCATAGCTTTCCTTAAATTATTTATTATGAAATAATATATTGACACTATTCCAATTGATGACGTCAGGATTGCTTGTGATGGATTTTTTGATTGCATAGTGCAAACATTGGATGCATTTAAATTAGTAACTAAGCAGTTAAATCTATGAATCCTACCACATCATATAGTACACCATCATATAGCTTCAATGAACTTAAAACAAAGGCATATATTTTCATAATAAAGACTTTGTATACATGGTCATGAACTCCATTCAATGTCATGGTCCTAGATACAATTGTCCTAAGCCCAGCACCATGTACAATGCCATTGATCTAGTTGGGCTTTACAAAGTGGACAAATTGACCTAGTTGGCAAGTAATCTACTAAACAATAAAGATGAAATTTGTGGTCGCAAGGCAAAGAGTAATAGCCAGTACATGTATCAAACAAGCATTGGCATATTGGGCACAAGCAATTGTCTGGGCTATTGGAGGGAAGGGGTTGCATGGCATATGGTTGTGACGATGGATGGCGACAAATAGCTAACCATGCCTCCACGCTTGCATCTTTGATTAGTGTTGCACGTGCTTCGTGGGCCTCTTGCCACAACCATGTGTTGAGGTCCTCCAAGCTCTTCAATTGGGCACGTAGAGCGATATTCTTGTTCTGCAACTCTGGCTTGGTTCGCGGACTTTCAGTCCTCTAGGTGTTGGACTTGCTCAAAAACCCAGGCCATGTTCTCTTCGTGAAGTTGCACCACTTATTGCTCTAGTGGGCCATGTGCACCCTCAAATACCATAGACGATTGGGATTGGGTGATTGTCACTTCTGTGTTGAGATATCAAGCTCCACTCGTGATATGCCAGGGTGACCGTTGTGCATTTATGTCACCGACTTGTTAGCTGCAGATGCAGTTGGTACACCGCCCATGAATAATAGCTAGATGATGGCTATCTTTATGTACTCTAGTTAGTGGCTCAGTTAGTATGCCACCTAGGTTAGCTAAGTTTGGTTTGAGACCCACATATAGGGTTCATCTATTCCTTTTGTACTAAGAGAGAGTTCTTTTTGGTTTTCACAACTAAGAAGAGGAAAACTATTTTCAGCCTCCACCTTTGTGTGTATTCCCCCATTGTGTATGTGAGAAAGCTGCAAGTGAGACTCCTTACTTCTCTCCCACTCTCTTTACATGGTATCAAAGCTCGATTCATGGTAAGGAGCTCAAGAAAGCAAACCAAGTTCATGGTGTCTTGGTAAGAGGATCAGTCTTGCTTTCCTTTTTTGAGTTTGGGAGCAAATCTCTGTAGGTAGCACAGCCAAAAAGTGCAGGAGTGCACTGTCTCAGATTGGGATGCCCTTTGTGATGTGGCAAGAGGGTATATATGCTACGGGAAAGGACAAAGCCCCCGGTGACATTTTTTTTTTTGATTCGAGGCCATTTTGGGGTCCGTTTTGGTGGCAGAAGTTTTCCACAGGCACTCAGGAAAGCAGTTTTGTCATTTTTGCAAATTTGCCCTTGTGAGGCAGAAGTTGTGTTTTTTGCAGTGAGATAATATTTTTGCAGTGTTCTGTAATGGTGTCTGATGCTCTTTCACAGATTGTCACTAAAAACTGGAAGAGGTAGAGGCAGAGGTAGAGCAGGCTGATCTGGAGGTCAATCTGGTAGAGCAGGCCGATCTGGAGGCCGTGGCAGAAACTAGAATATGCAACAAATTCAAGAAAACTAGTCCTATGGAGGAGGACGTGGTAACTTTAGAGGCAAGGGGAGCCAAAGAGGTCGTGGTGGATGGCAGAGAGGCCAAAATGCAAACAGTAATGTTGAATGCTACTACTGTGGTAAAATGGGTCATATGGCTAAAGACTGCTATAAAAAACAGAATGACATCATGAATGGAAAATTGTAGCACGGCAATTATGCATCCTCTAGTAGACAAGGTGATGACAGAAATGAGCATTTGTTTATGGTGCAGCACATGACCAATTCTGTGACAAGTGCAGAAGAAAGAAATGATGTGTGGTATGTTGACTCAGGTGTGTCAAACCACATGATAGGTCATGCAGAATGGATGCAGGATGCAAGGAAAATGGAAAGACTAGGATTTGTGGAGACTAGTGATGATACTGCACATCCTATTGTGCAGATTGGTAAAATTCCTTTGTCTATGCAGGATGGGAAAAAGAAATACCTGTCTGATGTATTTCATGTCCCGAATATCACCAAGAACCTAGTTTCTGTTGGTCAAATGGTTGAGCAGGGCTTGCAAGTCAAATTTAATCCTCATGGATGCTTTGTTGAGGATATGAAAAATAAAGGTCGCTTGATAGCAAAAGGGAAGAAGAAGGGTAGGATGTTTATGTTGGATGCAGACATGCCTGAATTGAGTGCAGCAATGTTTGCACATGGGACCGGTGTAGTTGCAGATATTGATATCTGGCATAAACGCATTGGTCATGTTAATGTACATCGACTTAAATTAATGTAGGCCCAAAATATTGTTGTAGGATTGCCTAAGTTCAAGGTTGCAGAAATGCATAAGGTATGTGAAGCCTATGAATTTGGAAAGCAATAGGCAAGGAAACCATTCCCTAGACATGTTCAAGAGAGTAAGAGGCCATTGGAATTAATCCACTCTGATGTGTGGACTACTAAAGCTGCATCTATTGGAGGTTGTCATTATTTTGTCACTTTTATTGATGACTACAGCAGAAAAGTTTGGGTGTATTTTATGAAAAAGAAAAGTGAAATGTTTGGGCATTTCAAAGCTTTTAAAGCTATGGTTGAAAAAGAAGCAAGCTTGCAAATAAAATGCCTAAGGTCTGATGGAGGGAGAGAGTACCTCTCAAATGAGTTTGCAAGGTTCCTACAGGAGCATGGCATAAAGCATCAATATTCATGCAGTCATACCCCACAGCAAAATGGACTTGCACAAAGGAAAAATAGGCATATTGGAGAGGTATCTCATGCCATGCTCAATGAAAAAGACCTGCCATATTATTATTGGGCTGAAGCAGTTGCTACAATAGTCTACATAATGAGCATGACTCCCACTGCAGCAATACATGGCATGATGCCAAAGGAGAGGTATACTGGTAGGAAATCAGATATTTCTCATTTGAAAGTTTTTGGTTGCATTGCCTATGTTCATGTGCCAGATGAGTTGAGATCCAAGTTGGATCCAAAAGCTGAGAAGTGCATCTTTATTGGTTATTCTCTATAGCAGAAAGGGTATAGATGCTATAACCCTTCTACTCATAAGTTTACAGTGAGCAAAGATGTTGTTTTTTATGAGATGAGCAGCTGGTATAAACCCGTAAATGTGATTGATGATGTAGATGCACAAAATGGTAATGATGCACAGAATTCACAGCAACAATCACAAAATATCAATGGACCTGTAGTGTCCTCTAGCAGTGGTTCACATACTTCACCATGGACAGGTAGATTGAGATCAGGAGAATCTCCTCAAAGCAATGCAAATAGTGGTATGCAAGTATCACGAAAGGGAAAAGAGAAAGTAGATCAGCCCATGGTTGATGTGAATACAAGTCACTCTTATGTGGATGGTGAATCCATGATGAGTTGGGTATTCCTTCTATTGTTACACTTGGAGTAAGGAAGACAAGGGATGTTTTGAGAGCACGTGGTAGTGAGCCTATTTTGCGCAGGTCTACCAAAGTTAAGTATCATGTGGATAGGCTGAAATATGATGGATTTACAGCCATTCACTATGCCTATATGGTCAAAGTGATACAAGAACTAGAACCTACTTCTTTTGAGCAAGCCATGGGAAAAGAAAAATGGGAGAAAGCCATGGATGAAGAAATGGATGCCTTGGAAGCAAATGCTACATAGGAATTGGTGCCTTTGCCTAAAGACAAGAATGCAATTGGCTGCAAGTGGGTTTATAAGGTGAAGCGCACTACAGATGGTTCGGTGAACAGATATAAGGCAAGATTAGTTGTCAAGGGGTATGCATAGACATATGGCATTGATTATGAACAAACATTCAGTCCAGTTGCAAGGATGGCAACCGTAAGAGCAATCATTGCTATGGCTGCATCAAAGGGATGGTCTTTACATCAGATGGATTTAAAGAATGCTTTCTTGCATGGTGATTTGCAAGAAGAGGTCTATATGGAGCAGCCACCAGGTTATGTTCATGCTGTTCATCCTGAGTTTGTTTGTGGGTTGAAGAAAGCCTTGTATGGCTTGGAACAAGCACCCAGAGCATGGTCTGACAAGATAGGACAATATCTTGTCACTATTAGCTTTCAGATTTCCAAGGCAGATTTCTCACTTTATGTGAGAAAAACAGAGAAAGGCATTGTACTGCTTGTCATTTATGTTGATGATTTGATCATCACAGGTGATAGTGATGAAGATATCCTTCATGTGAAAATGCTATTGAAGCAAAAGTTTGAGATGAAGGATTTGGGAGAGTTGTGTTACTTCTTGGGCATTGAGGTGATTAGATCCACAAGTGGGATATGGCTCTTGCAGAGGCAGTATGGATTGGACATGCTGTCCAAATATGGGATGACAGGCTATAAGCCTATTTCAATTCCTTTGGAGTAGAATGTGAAGTTGAGCACAGATGCAAGTGAGCTTAAGGAAGACCCTACTATGTACAAATGCATAGTAGGAAGTTTGATTTATATGACTATTACCAGGCCAGATTTGAGCTATACTGTTGGGTTGGTAAGTCAGTTTATGCATGCTCCAAGCAAATTGCATTTAGACGCGGCTAGACGCGTACTAAGGTATGTGAAGTCCACATTGCAGTATGGACTATTTTATGAGACTGGGGTTCAGATACAGTTGCATGGATACATTGATGCTGATTGGGCTGGTAGTATTTCTGATAGACGATCTACAAGTGGATATGTGTTCTCTTTTGGGAGTGCTGCAGTCACTTGGAGCAGCAAGGAACAACCTACAGTTGCCTTGTCGAGCATAGAGGCTGAGTACAGGGGTGCAGCAATGGCTGCATGTGAGGTAGCTTGGTTGTGTAAGCTACTTTATGATATGCATCAGTCTACAGATAGGCCAGTTGTCATTTATTGTAACAACATGAGCAGTATACACTTGGCAAATAACCTAGTCTATCATGCTAGAACAAAGCACATTGAGGTGCATTATCACTATGTGCGAGAGAAGGTTCTAGTAGGTTTTATTGATCTGGTTTATGTCAGCACAGAGGATCAGGTAGCTGACATATTCATGAAGGCATTGGGTGCAAAGAAGCTATGCAAGTTCAGAGACCTGCTTGGTGTGCAGGAATTGGGATTGAGCTCGAGGGGGAGTGTTGAGATATCGAGCTCCACTCGTGATATGCCAGGGTGACCATTGTGCATTTATGTCATCGACTTTTTAGCTGCAGATGCGGTTGGTACACCACCCATGAATAATAGCTGGATGCTGGATGACAGCTATCTTTATGTACTCTAGTTAGTGGTTCAGTTAGTATGCCACCTAGGTTAGCTAAGTTTGGTTTGAGACCCGCATATAGGGTTCATCTATTCCTTTTTGTAAGAGAGAGTTTTTGGCTTTCACAACTAATAAGAGGAAAATTGTTTTCAGCCTCCACCTTTGTGTGTATTCCCCCATTGTGTATGTGAGAAAGCTGCAAGTGAGACTTCTTACTTCTCTCCCACGCTCTTCATTTTCTGTACGACCATGCGTACACTTGTCCTTGTATGAGGAGAAGTCCGCCTGTATACCCTTAATGAAGTGCACGTACAAGAATTTGGCAAAGTACATCGCCACTTCATTATGGTGTGGGGGCTTTCCATATACCTCGATGTAGATATCCCTAGCATTTTGTTGAATCCATTTGTCTTGGCAATTGCTTATCTTCCACCTCCCGTGCTAGTCTAAAGCTTGGATTTGGGTGCTTTCATCTCCCTCTGTTCTTCTACGTCTCCTCGTCTAATTGCCTGAGCCTGCCTCTTCAATTTCCTCTAAGGGCCAGATTGCCTGGAGCTCTTGTTTGGAGACCACCTTGTGTACTTTTCATTGCATGGCTGCAAAACCAACGCCCATGGTGTCAATTGCTATTCAGATACTTATTGGCAATATCTTTCAACAAAAGTTGAATTATTAAACATACAGATCTCTAGGTAGAGCATACACAGATGTACACACAATAGTCTCGGGTACATGCTCAGGCATTGCATTGGTAGCCCTGCATAGTCGCTCAAACTGTATCCATTGATGCTCGGCATGTCGTGCCTCCTCTTTAACCTCCTCTTGTGTCAATGGGCGCTTGCTTGCTCTTCTAGAGACTTCCTCCTCCCTGTGCGGAGGAGTATCCTCTCCTTGTGACATTTTCCAAAAGTATAGTGCGGATACTGTAGTTCAGATAACTTAGTATAGATAAATGCCCTGAGTGTAGTATGCAAAGTCTGCATGCATCAAAATCAATATTTGTGAGTTCATCTTGTGTGAGATAGGACATAAGACGTACAATATGCTTGATGAAGGATGAAGATGTTACAAATGCCATGCAAAATGTACATGTTGCAATCTTGAATGAATGCTTTCAAATGTTGCAATTTTTACAAAATATAAAAGGCTATACATCCACAACATAAATGACATCTTTTTTTACTTATAAATGCTTTCAAGCCAATAATTTTATTTCTGAACAAGAAGTTTATTACAATAAGTTTGACAGACACATGGTGTCTCAAAAATATAAGGCAAAAAATGTGGCTTATGTTGCAAGCCTAAGGGTAAGAGACATCTCTTCCATAGGCCTCATAGCCAATTCTCCTTCACATTCCACTCTCCTTAACAAATCAGTGATCTCTATAGGTAGCTTTCTGTGATCGGCAATGCGATGCATCATTTGTTCATGCGCACGATGTTTAATGACATTAACAACATGAGAGGGAGGCATTTTTCGATCATTCTCAAGGTAACCCCAGGCATCTTCAAAAAATTGAATCATCTCAACAATGATCCATCCCAATGCATAGGTATCTGCCTTCTTGTAGCTCGGGTGCAAGCCACTTTTTTCGCCCATTCTCTTCCTCTTTCCTGCGAACTCTCTTAGCAAAGTCAGCATCTGTCTCCAAAGACTGCTTCTTCATATGCTTGAATGCCTTTCGACTCTCTGAGAAGTCCATGGCCATCCCCCAATCTATGATGCCCACTCAGCATCTAGACTTTCCAACAAAATCCAATAAGATGTTGCTTGGGTGCAAGTCTGTGTGCATCCACCTTCCTGCGTGCAGCCTTGCCAAACCATCCACAAGTGCATGGATGATATGGAGGAGATTCTCACAAAAGACATTGATCTGAGCAATATCTTCCTTCTCCAATGTAGATGGGACTTCCCCACTTGCTGTGGCCATCAGATCTACTCCTCCTCTTAGAACATGGTGGAAGTAGTGTGTGAACCTGCCATGGTCCATTGGCAGAATCTGAAGAAACTGCAACAAGCTACTGCCATTAAAGTAAGGTGTGATGGTCCACAGTGGCTCTTCTCAGGTTGCTGCGATCACACGTACAAGGATTGGGTGTAAAATCTGCATGAGTTGTTCTCTCCTTGCTTCTTGTGTATGCATCCCAATATTGCCCTTGTACTTCTTTCCAGCATATTCCACGTGATATGGCAACCTGTAGCTCCTACCAACCGCACTTTAAAAACAGTGCCATAGTATCTTGAGCTGATTTTCTCGCCTACATGGATCTCCCTCTATGTGACATAGGCCAAGAATGATGCTCTGTCTATGTCACTAGCCAGGTGTTGTGCCCTTTGAACCTCATCACCTCTCAATGGTTGAGAGGGTGTAGAGGCCACCTGCTCTTCTCCTGTAGCCAAGGACGTAGCTCACCCATAAGCTACTGGTAGCCTTCTTTTCCCAGCTCTTAGCCACTATGACATGGCAATCTAATGGAACGACCTTACTCTTGTGCTTGGCCCACACACTCGTCCATTGTGTCAATTTGAAGACATCAAACTCTTGTGCAAGAGTAGGATTTGCATTGCATGCTTCGTTGAAGTGGGTCTCTACATTCCCAATAAATCTATTAACCCAAAGCATGGCATCTGTCTCCCACTGCATCTAGCTTGCAAGGTCATCCTGACCTTCATACTACAAACTGGTCTTAGCATCAGCAAGAATCCTCCTCCTCATAGTGCTAACTCCCTCTAAACTAGATACGGTTGATTCCATCTCACTCTCCTCCATGTTGCACACCCTGATAAAAAAGGCATCCCAAATGCTCCTCATCACTCTCTTGCGCTCGCCCTTACTTAGCTCTTCCCCTACTTTTCGCTTAGTGCCGGCGGTTGAGGCCATGCTTGCGATTAGATCTTGCTGTGTGTGTGCAAAAATCTTTCTTGCGTGACACTAGTAAATAGTTGCAGTTGCCACACAATAATGAGTAGGCAGGCATCTAACAATAACCGCCACCCTATGCATGCATGAAATTGAAATGCAGATGATTTCAATGCACTCATGCAAATGCTTTCAATGCAAATTTTTTAATTACGTGAAATGCAGTGTGCACGCATACAAGAAATGATTCTTTCAATGCATGCATGCATGAAATACAAGATAATTTCGTAAAAAATTTGCTTTTAATGCATGTATGCAAGATAATGTTAAAAAATTCATTTCAATGCATGCATGCAAGATAATTTCGTAAAAATTTTGAAAAACTCCCCCCCCTTTAAGTGGAGGGCCAAGGAAACCTAGTAACAGGTCGTGGTCCCAACTAGGCCCCCATCCTATTCAGGACGCGGGACCAGGAACCACTTCTTGGACCAGGCCCCTCAGCCAAGAGATGGAGAAAGGAGGATTTTTACCTCTTCTCAGTCCACTATTAGTGGACAATGACACCGGCGGTTAGCATATATCTTTGGGCAGTAGTACTACCGCCGGTAGTTGAAGTATAACCACCAATAGAAGTTCTACCACCGACGGTAAAAGTATGGATACCGTCGGTTGTACTACTGCTATCGACGGTTATACTTCAACTATCAGTGGTAATAAAAGTACCGCCAATATGGCCACAATTACCATCAGTAATCATATGTCATTTTATCGACGGTACTATTACCATTACTGCTGGTAGCTAGATACCACCAGTAGTATTACTGTTACCACTAGTATGTATCCGGTTTCCAGGTCAAGGCCACCTAATAGTGCAAAGCCATGATTGTAACTGTGAATGTGTGAAATACATCATCACGACACATAATCACAAGAAAATTCATGTGATTATGTGAATATGAAATCCTTGACTATGCACATCCCCTTCCTTCCTTCCATGAAATAGCCTTACTATTGTTTTGATGGTTGCAAAAGTGTTATCATAAGGTCTCCCAGCCCATCTCCATTAGGAGAGCTGAATCTATCCTTGAGAAAATTCTTTTAATATGGCAAATGCTAATATTTTAACAAGTTTTCCATACATCATGAGTCTATGTTAAAAGAATTGGTGTTATACCTTCCATAAATTATAAGGACTTCAACAATGCTAAGAATAATAATTTCTTCCAATCATGCTAGGAATGAATGGAATTCATGTTTATTTATTGAGAGATGTCGCTATCCCAAGGTCGCATGTTTTCCAATTTTCCATCGAGTCATCTTATTATCTCCACCCACAATAAGAATTCATAAGACTATTTTCACATATGATTGGTCAAACTAGCTTTAAATTAGCTAAGCCTTGATTAATAAAATGAATTAAATCCAAGAAAATCTCTTTACATAAATGAAATTCCTAGAGTCTATAAGATTCTTATTTCAACCCTACCATACATTCATTTCTTAGCTCTTAGTAGCAACACGAATCATTCTCATGTGGCCACCATTAATCCATTTTAGTAAACCATACAGGTGGTTATATACCATAACATTGTGTGGGATAATGCATTTTGAAGTCAAATATAAGAGATCTTGAAAACCTTCTACAATTGTGCACACAGTCATTGGTTTTTATTTAATATAGAGAGGTGGTATCTTGTTCATGCTATTAAGCTTTGTGATACTCTGAGATACTCAAATCTTCTTTGTGATAATATGAGATAATCAAGCCCTCTGGCATCTTGTAAGGGATCTAGGGAATTCATGAGACTTGAGGGTTCAAAAGTCTAGAAATCAAAAGGAAAAATTCATGATCCCATATGACACCTTAGTCAGTATGATCTCATCTATTTTAACATGAATTAAAGAGAAGAAACTTTCCAGGAAATCACCTATCTAAGAGACAATTAGAACAAGTCTACCCCTTAAGGATGTCTTATGAATTTTTTCTAAGTAGATTATCTAAGAGAGAATTAGAACAAGTTCTGTTCTAGACTTTAAGCAGGCCTTATGAATGCATTTTTTAAGGTATTGAATAGGGATTAAATACGTTGGAAAATCAAGCAATCATAAGGTAATAGAAACATACCTTATTTCATTTTGTTTTGGGGACACTACCTTCACCTTGGCACCCCATGGAATCTACATCATGTGATCACATCTCTATACTATGCATATCTTGACTGGTATTTTCCACTTTGCTCACCTTTACTTGTAGATCTACTTTTGGATCTCTTTGCTCATCAAATCTTTTTGAGCCTTTGTTGGTATTGTCTAAACCTTGAGCTATGCTGATATAACTCCTATTAGAGCTTTTCTAAGCTTTGAGCAAGATCTTCTACAACTTTTTACTGTAGTTGGCCTTGTTGATGCTTCGCTTCATGCTTAGGTGATGTTTACTCTTGCTAACTCTAAGTTAGACTTCGAAGACCTTGTGCTACTAGCTTCCATAAAGTCTTCACAACAAGTATATGCACTATAGAACTTTGGATAGCGACTCTCCTTGCCGAAGGTTAAGAAAAAACCTATGTTCATGCAATGGTCAATAGACCTCCTAGGCTTTGCCTACAAACTTGTTTCTAGACTCAGCAAGGCACTTATAGGTTGAAATAGGACCACGTGCATGGTACTAGTAGATTGACACTTACTTTGTAAGCATTGGTTTTATTAGAATCCCCTCGGTTTCTAATTTATATGCATTTATTGAGCAAGGCAAGTCTGTGGTGATTGTCCTTTATGTGGATGACCTTATCATCATAGGGAGCCATGAAGATAAGCTTTCTCAGACATAGGAGATGTTTAGGAGAGAGATAGTTTGATTGGACCATTTCAAATGTATTGTGGAGTGTCACAGTTGGGGAAATAAATTTAAAGTCTATGTAATCCATACTGTACTCAAAGGATCTATAGGTATTTTGTTTGTTCGATAGTTCCTCCATAGTTCAATCAAGGTAAATTTAATTAGCATGTTCTTAAAGCACAACTACTATTATATATTTGCAAACCAATATGACTTGGATGGCTCTCCAACAATTCCACAACCTTAATAAAAGTCTTGGGACAGGGAAGAATATGGTAACTAAGTTTGAATGGAATATTAGCTCGTCGAGGTTGGGATGTGACATGTTTTATTTCAAATTTCAAATTTCAAATTCATGATGCAAAATCCCATCTATTGTGCTCAACTTTATTATTACCAATTGTGACTAGAGGTACACATGAATCCAACCCTTATTAGTAACTCTTTAAGTTAGCCCATGCAGCTTATCATGGATATGAAAACGTCACAAGACCATTACTTGATTGATCATTTATGGCCATAATCACACATCTTTCTAAGTGATATGCATGGGTAGTATTTCATGATGTACGTACACATATGGCAATGCTCTCATATACATAGTAGTTGAAACATAAGCATAATTTCCTCCTTAAGAGAACAACTTACCATGGTAAGTTGTTATCTTAAGCATAATTTCTTCCTTAAGATATTAACTTACCATGGCTTAACACATGGCTTACCATGTTCGTAAGGAAAAGACATAATAATGGAATTGAATTGCAACATACAAGGACAATCATAAAACATATGCAACAAAACAATTATTCATGGTGCACAATATGGGGCCCAACTGGGGGACCTCACATCAAGGGGACTCTATTCACGTGCCAAGTATACATCCACTTAGAGCCCTTGATAGACCATCAAGATTGCATCAAGGCACCATTGATTCTTTCATCTTTAGCCACATATCCATGAATCCTCATGATCTTACATAGTTGCTCATTCCATCACCCATGTCTCATGCATCCTAAAACCAAATAAAGAAGTACACCAAGGGAAAGAACTACCACAACATATAGATGCTGAGTTTTAGTTTCAACTTGCAAATACTAAGAAAAATTGTGTGAAAACATAAGGAAAGGTTTGTTCAAGGGTTTGTTTTGCTTCTTTTTGGTTTGTTCAAGAATTCATATTGCTTCCTACCACTAAAAGAGAGGAAAAGAATCACATCATAAATAAATTTCAAAGGGAATTCATTCCTTCAAACAAGATCTTCATCATAACATAATTTACATCATGAAATAGAGTAAAAATGCAAAAACACACACAATAAACCCTTGTATCTTGATGTAATATTCCATCAAAGAGCTATTTCATGCATGTCTTATGACCAAGGCATGGGAATGGTAAAGAAAGTGGGGAAAACTTGAGTGCTTTCCTCCACTTCTAGGCCCTTTCCAAGCTCCAAAAAGCCTACAACATGAAGTTCTCATGGCAAAATAATGGCTTCCCATGAAGAAGATGTCATGAGTTGCATATGGGATTGTGGTAGTTCATGGAAAAATGCTATAGGAAGGGGTGCCCACACAAGGAAGAGGGGCAAAATTGTAGGTTCTCTTTCCCCTCCCTTTCTAGCATGGTCTAGGTGCAATGACATGCTTGGGGTGTCCTCCAAGTCAATGGGAATGCCTTATTTTATAGGTGATTTTTTTTTGGAAACTAACTTAGCTAGCTCCTTCATTAGAACATGAATCAGGAGCCCAAAAGTTGGTGGCACATGGTTTTGGTGCCCATGGTTTTAGGAAAACTAAGTCTGCTTTGTTACATTCCAACTAGTAGCTAGGCTTTGGGGATCCATGGTTTGGATACATAGATTTTTCTATCCATTGTTTTCCATGTAATCCAACCAGATGGACTTAGTTCCAATTTAGCCATACTAAACAAACGAGCTTGATGTAACTAAACTAGATGGACTTAGTTCCCATCTATGGACTTAATTTCTATCCAAATAAACTAGATGGACTTACTTCCCATCCAACTAACTTGGTACACTAGGTATAGTTTTCCACAATCAAAGGCTTTAGTCTTCTCAAAAATTAATGATTTTCCTCCAAGTCCAATTTTCCTTGATTATCCATTCACATGTAGTTAATCTTGACCATGGGTCAAGATTTGGATATGACTTCCAGGTATCGCTAATAGTTGTATTTTGGTTCTCTATGTTTGTTGCATTTTTTCATTTAGTTGTTATGTTTCTTAATTTTTGTATTTTTTTCACAATATTAGTGTTTTGATTTGTTATGTCTGCTAAGGTATTTTTATTTCAAGTTTGATAAGATTTGGAGACACTTGAGTACATACACACTCTTACTATTTATGCTCACCCAGCTTGCTCAAGAAATATTCCTCCATGCGCCAAAACCCCCATTTCCCCTTTTCTATGTTGCACCCACTCAATCAAATCCCTCATTTGCTTTCACTTAATAGCCTAGAAGAAGTATGCAAAGGATAGTTGCCTAGCACCAAATACATTTGCCTACTCTTGATATGCACCTCCTCCACTTTCTTGGCTTCCCACATCTTTAGAGCATTCTCCATTTCAATGATCAGCATCCCAATGGAGGGGTCTTAAAGGAAAACCATAGTGCCTTATAGAGCTTTGTACTAATCCATACCACCTTTTGTGATTGCCCTCCTAGAGTTTCTAAACTCTCTATCCCAATTGATGGCACAATGACCCACATTCCTAAAATAAGGGTCTACAATGCCTTCAGATTTGGCTATCAATGCTTTGCTATTCATTTAATAAAACTCCATTTTTTTGGCTTTGGCACAACTGACATTAGGCTGGAATGCCTAACTCCTTATCAATCACCACGTACTCTCAGTTATGCAACTACATACATAGCTTCAAGCTAGTATTTTAGAAGTAGAGAAACTATCAAGGAGGTTCTAGGAGCTTTAGAGCTTGGTCCTGTCCTAATTCGAATGGGTAGGAAAGGCTTGTGGAAATATCTAATCTATACGAGGACGTTTGTTGGGGTAGGGCCATGGTGAAAGGGGTAGACCACTAGTCCTCTTTGACCTACTTGGAGCAAGGGGGCAACAAAGGAAGGACCCTGGAATGACATTTGCCATTAGAAGCAATTGTGGGACATAAGAAAAATCTAAATCGAGGCTGAGTGGAAGTGGTCAGTGGAAATATTGATCAAGTTGAAGCTTGGTTGTCTAGATTTACATCCGATGGAGGAATTCTTGAGGCTAGTTGAGGGGAATCGATCCACTAACTACACCCTGTCCCTAGTAGTTGGTAGATTAAATAGTGGGGAGTCCCTGGGAACCAAGGTTGAGAAAATTTTCTGCTAAGTTGGTCTACATGTGGTTGGTACAGAGGAAGTGTTTGATTTTTAGTCTAGGATTTAGGGTTTTCTACAAAACCCACACTTTACAATTTTAAGCATGCGTAATTCATTCGGCTTAAATGGAAGCTATAAGAAGGGGCTACCGATGGTGGCCAAATATGTTTATGGATACATGGAAGTATTGCCATTTTTGGTAGTGCTATGATTGTACTTTAAAACGTTTTCAAAACTAGTTGCCGGCTAAAGCAAGGTTGGTCAAGTGGGTGGCCATGATTTTGTTGTTCCCTACATATAAGCTCTCAATAGACAGCATCTATTGTGGTCCTATTCAGTTGCTAGGGGCGTGTGGTCCAAGATGAAAATTACAATGTTAAAGAGATAAACTCATGCAACATTAGGGCAACATTTCCATTATATGAAAAATTAGAAAGAAGTTCTATTAGGTGACCCCCTTGTGCTTGCCTCCATTGTTGTAGCTTTGTGAGCCTTCTTGAGGTCATTTGGTTTATAGGATCTTTCAGTGTCAAAAATAGGCTAGTTTTTTATTTGAATGTAGAGGTTGGGGCTTGTCCTAACCCAATCTTGTCCTGACCGATGAGGGCGGGGATGGAGCAATCCATGTGTGGTATGGCCCATTTGTCAAGGAGGGTAGGGATCCAAAAGTAGGTGGGGCTTGTGTTGGCTTGGTGAGGGTGGGGACTGAAGTGGCCATGTGTAATATGGCACATTTGTTGAGGGGCAGGGATTTAGAAGTGGTGGGTCACAGCTCTTTGAGTGATTAACATCAATATCTAAAATAGAGAGCTCTCAATCATAATTGTTTAATGTAGGTCACAAGCTGTTTGCCCCTCTTTTTTCTCTGTTTGCAAGTTGACCACCCTCTAATAAATATTGTTGTAATTTACCCCAAAAAAAGAAAAAGAAAAAGATATCATATTTCAAAAAGTGTATAGAAAAAAAGGGATTGCATCTTGACCTTTTTGAGTATTTGGATGCGATCTTCAATTTATGAGCAAATAGTGCAAGCTATGGTATACTCATTCTAGGAAAATCATAATGCAACATTTAATAGAGAAGAAAGAAGTATATTTCACATTCTCTAAGGATTTAATATGCCAAATGCAAAGGCAATTCTCAAGATAGCCAAAGATCAAGCATTGACTTAGCACAAGCTATAAAAGTGAATGCTATGTTGTTTATGTTTGGCTTACCCCAAAATGGATCATGAAAGAAGGAGGGAAAAAATGTGAATGCTATGTTGTTTTTGTTTGGCTTACCAAAAATGGTTCGTAAAAGAAGAAGAGAAGGGAAAAAGAAGCATGTCTAGTCTTAAAATTGTTAGTTTCATACCACACATGAAAAAAAATGCTTGTCAATCTTAAAGTTTCTTTAAAAATTGCATGGAAATACATTATTGTAGCTAATTTACAAGCCTCTGCTAATTGTGATGGAATCAACTTGTATTGAAAGAATAAATGAAAAATTCATCATCCACTTATCTAAACCAAATATGAAATGTTTCATTCCATGGCCATTTTAACTTCTTATAAAGATATTAAGTTACAATTCATGCAAGATTGCACCTATAACTTAAACCAAATAGGCAACTTCCACTCAATTGTTTCCAATTTTATTACAAAATACATTGTTACTTAGGAAGAGTGAAGATGATTCATCATTTAAGTGACAAAAATCTATGAAAAGCTTATACAATGCCATCAAGTGCTAGGAGATACATCCTCATCCAAACAAATCCACATTGAGCACATAATGCCTAGTTGAATGATTCTAGCCTTTTATAAAAATATGCCAAAGAGATTGTTACTTACTATGCACAAGGGGGTGCTAATATTTTGCGAGCTTTTTTAAAAAATTGCAAGCTTTTTTCCTAAAGGTTCATCCACTCTAGACGTAAGAGATTGGATCTAAATTTCTATGGAAATCCCATTGAGAGATATTAGGCAGAGATGCTCACATGGAAGATATCCTAAGTCACCTTGTGCACGTGGGATGCCAATCAATGAGGAAACACCAATGGGGGAGCTTGCTTGATGTTGGACCCTCTTGAACAAGATCTCATCCTCACATACGTGTAAATATAGGCTCCATCCATTTTGAATCCTTGTACATCCTTTAGCCTCAATGCAACCTTGCTCATGTGGTCTCTCATCCCTTTCACTCCTATTTTTCTACTCTCCCACTTCCGTAAGACCCCATGGTGTCTCTCCCCCTCCCCTTAAGGATACATTACCCCATTATGGAATATCATCCCTCTTCATAGATAAGGTTGCTCTAATTGCAAGATATGCTCAACATGGATGCAAATAGTCAAGAGAAAGCATTTTGAATAGAAAAAGCAAGGAGAAAGCTTATAATCTACAATTATATTCTTGCACTACTTTAAAGATAAGGCTTACTTATGCAAAGACATTTCAAAATGAGTCTAAATGCCTAATGCAAACCTTGTATAGACATTTCAAAACATAAGGATTATTTTTGTAAAGCTATAGTCTTTCTTATTTAAGGCAAAAACATGTCAAAAAGAGTCTAAATGTCTAATGCAAACCTTGTATAAACATAAGGATAATTTTTGTGAAGCTATACTCTCTCTCATGTAAAGAAAAAACATGTCAAAACGAGTCTAAATGTCAAATGCAAACCTTGTATAGACATTTCAAAACGTAAGGATTTCTTATGTAAAGATTTCTTGTTTAAGTCAAAAACATGTCAAAACGAGTCTAAATGTCTAATGAAAACCTTATATAGACATTTCAAATTGTAAGGCTTATTTTGTGAAGCTTTACTCTTTCTCATTTAAAGCAAAAACATGTCAAAACGGGTCTACATGTCTAATGAAATTTTTTGTATAGAAATTTCACAGCATAAGGCTGACTTTTGTGAAGATAGCTATACTATTTCTCGTTTAAAGCATAAACATGTCAAAACAAGTCTAAATGTCCAAGGTACTAAACCTTGCATAGACATTTCATCACTCTAAAGCATGTATGTTCGGGATGAACATGTTAGTCTAAAGATTGGGGTAGATCCCATTGAAAGAGTTCTCCTTTTGCCTGATTGTGTGCGTTTATGGATTCTATTGGAAATGTTTCATTTTCACGTGTTAACTTTCGAGGTGCCTTGCTTGTAGATACTTGCTCTAGAATGAATGGTAGAAGCTGCAAAGCTGTGAGTGTAAAATTTGGGGGGAATTTGGGTAGGGCCAAAGCTAGCAACAAATGACAGGACTATCAAATAGCCAAGCTGGTGGGAGGCGTGCAATGCATTGGGGATCTTTAAGGTAGGGTTTTTGGGAAGGGGAGGGGTCTTCCTCTTTACTCTGGAAATGCATTTGGAAGATGTGATTGATTGGGTTCTTGATGACACCTCAACCATCCACTCTAGCAAATCACTTAAGTTGACTCAGGGAAGGGTGATTGTAAGTCGCCAATATCTTGAGAAGTTTTGGACCTCGATGTATGATTTCATTAGTTTCAATGCTATTATTTCTTCTGAGAATGATGGTGAAATCTCTTCCATTTTAGTAAAAGTGCCAAGTCAACTAGAGGTGGAAGGTGATAAGCATTATGTTATTGACTCAGCACTGTCTACCAAAGTATGTAGTTGTCCTTGTAAGGGGTACAAGTACGATAATTGACTTAGAGAGTGTGGAAGTTCCATCTTCTTCTAGAACTCCCACTAGACAATTTGGGGCCTCTATTTCCAATACAGTGATGGACTTGGATTCTGATGATGATGTCCCTGGAGTCTCTCAGAGCCCCCTCACAGCATAATTCCTTCAATAATGGAAAGCTTGAAGAATAGTGTTCTTCAGACTCACATTGCAAGGATAAGCCAAAGGATTTGTGTGAATGAGATTCCAAGGAACTATAATGGGAGCCTTATCATGGAGTTTCCACCAACCTTTGGCAAACTAAAGGCCACAGATGGCATGGAGAAAAAATATGATGGACATATGTGGACTAGACCTGCAACAACAACAAACATGTCTATCAATGCTAAAGTGAGAGTGAGCTATCGTGTTGGCTCCATTGAGTACCGAAGGGTCACTTGTCCATATTATGATAATAATAACAGGTACAACAAATCATTTTTTAAGGGATATCTGCAAAAGAAATGTGATGTTGGCCTACTGACAGAAGAGGATAAGAATAGGATTATATGTCATTATTGTAGAAAGCCTGCCTTTTCTGTTGCCACTTATAACTGTCACATAACCTGCTAGTTGTTGCATGTAGACTTCCTCGTCTCTAGGTAACCATTGAGAAATGCATTCTTGACATCGAGCTGTGAAGACCACTTCTGCTAAGCATCGTATTTTCTTTTCCCATGTCTTTTAGAGTGTGCAAGAGCTCATGACTATTGCAACATGTGAAATGAAAGAAGAAGTTGAAAGAAGCCAGGTTCTTTTTTGGGACATGCTGAACAATACAATGCGGCAATGTGGATTTGAAAATGCAATTTCTATGGGTGCATGGCAGACAAAGCACAAGCAAATTGGAGAGCCCTGAGGGTTGTTTACAATGGGGGACCCAAAAATATAGTGGTTGATCGAGAAAGGTCGTGTATATTTCGTTGGGCTCAAAGCTTGCAATAGCACACTAGGAACACATCAAGAAGGATTTCGGTGATGAGTTGGCTTGTAGGAGAAGGCGACAAGTCAAAGATCAACTTGTATGATGCATGTGTGACAGACATGGAAAATGCCTTGTTACAAAGTGCAAAGCAACATGCATACTTGACTGGTAAGCATGTGGGAGATGGACCAAGCTTGGAAGCATTGATAAATAGAGCCAAGGATAGGAACACACCAACTCCACCACAAGTGAGCCATGTTTTCCACAATTCTATTGTTGGGACTCCCATGTATGAAGACACTAACAAAAATCATGGAGATAGAGAGACAGTGCAGAGAAAGAGGCATTGCAGTGACAATGTTGACATTGAGAAGAATAGCTCGCATCAACCATCTTGCAAGCACATCTACCTCATATTCTTACATGTGCTGGGGCTAAACCAAAGAGAGAACATGTTCATGCATTAACCAAGTATCTCTACAGGTGACCTGTCAAGAGTTCTCAACTACAATATGTGATGACACTAAAGAATGTTCCTCCTAGTTTTGAATGCAGGATTTGTTTTCTATTGCGACTAAACAGCCAAGAAAAGTTTCTTGGAGTTTTTAAAAAAATAGCATGGCCTTTTTAAAATCCTTCTCCATGTAGGAAAAGCTGTATGGCTTATAAGCTCTTTATTGTAATTGTTCTTTGCAATGGAATATATATGGATATCTCCCCACACTATTTTTGTCCAAAAGTTTTATTCAATGGTATTACTTAGAAAATTTAGGGCAAAAAGCTCTTCACAAGATAATTTTGCACTTAAAATTTACAAAAACGCTCGCAAATTAAACAAGAAAGCTCGCAATCAAAGCTCGTAAATAAATATCCACCTGCACAAGGTTGCAATAGATCCAAAAGCTTGTGAGGCAAGACATCGCTATCATATGATTTTGGAAATATCATGTCCACATGAAAATGATAATCTCATCCTTATGCAAATATTACGGTGAATATGATAATTGTTCCTATTCAAGACTTATTGGTGCATCAAATATGGCTAAATTTTGATTCTATAGTACAAATAGCCTTAAATGTAATATCAATGGTCTAGTGTTTGTAAAGGGAAATCATTGGTAAGCATTATCATCATTTTTGTAGACTTTATCATTTAAGCATATCCTTTTGAGATGTGGGTCATAGTATGGGTAAAGTGTCTACATCATAATAGGCACAACTATCTAACTAAATGGCCAATCCCATAAAGGTGTAATTAAATTATCATACACAAAGTAGTCTACATGAAGCATCATTAAATGTTTTCTTTCCAATAGAGGTAGTTAGGGAATGGGAAGCAATTGCATAAGTAACACCATTAGGCATTTACAATTACATATACCCAAGGAGATTCATAAAACTAAGACTCTTAGACCTTTGCTTTCTAAAATGAAGCTAGTTAGTGAGGAGAAAGCATATGTAATAAACGATGTTATTGAGCATAGTCTATTCGAGTTGTTGAGAGTTCAACAAAGGGATGCTCTTTGTGATTACTACTATGATCTCAAAGACAACAAAAACAAAAGTGCATTCACATAAGCTCAAGGTTTCAAGCCTAAGGAAACCTTGACTCGAAGAAGTTTAATAATTTGGATAGATCATGAGAACTTCAAGGTACCACAAGTCTCACAAGGAAAAAATAATCCACCAATGCTTGGTAAAGCTGTAATTATAAGACCTCTATCATGTGTGTGCTTGGATCATAATAAAACCTCCTTGTAAATGTGGTGCCCATTTAAAGGGTTTGACACATTTACATGTGTGCTTGAAAATCCATAGTACCCCCTTATATTTTATAGAACTTAGTGAAAAATAATTCCTTTTCCTTGCATGCACGTGGTTGGTATAGAATTCAAAGTGAATACATTGGGAGTAAGCTAAACTTTCATGCATAAGGTATGATGTGAATTGCTATATCCAATAAGTGAAGTTCAAAACTGACAAACATATAAAGGAAATCAATATGGAGCATTTGTGTTGAAGCTTCAAAGGAAAAATATAATTAATGTCCTATGACACAACTACTATAAGCTATTGTAGGAAACCAATGATTCCAAGTATGAAAAAATAGATGATACGTGAAATGGCAATATAGATTTGTGTGTTAAAATGCAACTATATCTATCATAGAGAATTTCAACCTAGGTCAACAAGAAGATCTATATTTAAACATGATTAGCAGTTGATGCTATTGTTTTAATTTTGCGTAGGTATAATTTCCTTTTTCCATAAAATAAAAGGAATTAAATTTTATAGATTGGCAATGAGATGATTTCATTGCTTTAAAGTATGCATCGAAGTTTTTAAAAGACTTATTCCTTCAAGTAATAATTGAAAAACAAGTGTAAGGGGTAAAAAGGAGAAGTGAGAGCCATGATAACTAAAGGTGGTGGGAGATTTAGGATGATGATAGGTTGATAATTTAGAGTTGTGCCAATTTACAACATTCTAGTATAAAATTCAGCCTTTTAATTAATTTTAGTTAGCCTTTGATTTCTAGCTATTGTATTGAAGTATTTTTGCATATATTTGTAGGTTTTGTAGCTTTGAATTTAGCACTTGTAATGAAAAAATGTGCAAAGAATATTTTGAATTCGTTTTACCATTTCTAAGATAACCTATGCCTCTAAATTATTAAGTATGCCTTGATAAAAATCACCATGTCCTTTTAAAGTCTCTTCCATAAACTATTGTAAGGAGTTAAGGAAAACCAAGCAATGTAGAAGAGTTTGTTTGAGAACCATAGAATGGGTGTAGCTTTGTTGCCATAGTATCCAACCTTAGCTATTGAATGCTTTTTGGAAGGGGATGAGTTTTGGGCGTAGTGGAGAGTGATTACCATAAGCACGGTTCACATGACTAGGACCATATTATGTACGACATTGAACTTTTTGTGATGGTGTGAGTTGGAACATGAGTCCACAAGAGTGTATATTTTCCATTGCATCAATTATGCTTTCTTATTGACAACCTCAAATGTAGAGGGTTGCGAACTTGTAGAATTGCACAGGGATCATATTTTAGAAGATTAGTGATTTAAAAGAGTATAGGGATAAGTCCAAATTTGACCCTTAGAAAACTTTTTGAGAATCCTAACATGCTCTATTTGGATGTGCTTTGGCTGTCTCATTGCACCATCGCATGTAGATGTGGCATGGGTGTTGTTGTCTTCTAACATAGTGTCATGTGAATGTGTTGTGCCTTTGAGAGGTTGATGTTTTGCCTAAGATCAAGATCCCGTAGGTGTTGGCCATGTTAGCATTATCTTTAAGCTATGGGTGGTTGTGATGGATTAGTTAGTTGTGGATCCTAACATCGAGAGAGTGGAAGTTGCCACATTGTTGGAAATAATGTTATCTTAGGCTTGGAGTGGTAGTCTAGTTGTTGACAAAACAATTTTGGGGGATTGGATAGAAGGAAGAGGAAATCATGACTTAAAAAAATGTGATCTTAGGTAATCTAGTTTGTTCACAAAACAATTTTCGGGGATTGGATAGAAAGAAGAGGAAATCATGACTTAAATAAGCAATACAAAAAGCCGGAATAGCACGAGAACCTCAAAACCTCAAAAAGCGAAAGGAGGGAGGAGACAACTAACCTTTCTTGATCAAAACCCTTTGTTGGCACTCTTTTCACTGCTCTTTTGCAGGGATAGGATTCCATCCAATCCGCAAAACTAATGAAAGAATCTTTGATTTTTGGGGGGGGGGGCAAACGGACCTCACTTTTGTGAATGCCACTTAAACCACACGTAGTTCATCTGACCACACAAGAACACTTTACAAGGCTCTTCTGTTCTTCCTCCCAGGTCACTCATCTCTTTCCTTCCTTTTTTTGGCCTGCTCTTCAGATCTGCTTCTAGATCTCCTCGCTCTCTCAGGTTTGTTTCAGCTCCATGCCCGATCCGTTTTCCCATCTTTCTGTTTTCCTTCAGAATGTTTCTTTGGTTGTTTTGCCATTTATCCATTGTCTCCGTCCTAATTTGCCTTCCATCGCGCATCGCTAGTGCTTTTGTACCTTGTCTCTCAAGCTCCATCTAACTCGGAGCGCTGCGTCTTGTAGATAGCTTACTCCTTCCCTGCGACCATGTCATCTGAGGAGCCGTCCGTCGAAGAATCGGTCGTGGAAACTGTAGAGGAGAAGTTCCAGGACTTACCCGCATCGGACCACTCTGAAGGAGCCCCGGAGCCTCCTCACGCCCCCGTCTCTACCCGACTGTTCAACCGGAAGCGATCCCTTCATCAGCTTCTTGGCGGTGGAAAACGTGAGTGACGATCTATTTCTTTATTGTTGGTGCTCTGATGTGCGATTGTAATGTCAGCAAGAGGTTCTTGCACTTTTTGAGCGTTTTCTGTGAACTCGGCAAATGCTTGCATGTACCCTACCTGTGCGCCATACAGGCCGGGGTTCGAATTTCAAAGACTATTAGCTCGTGTGATCTGAGTCATAGGTTGGGGCTTTCATGATCTTGCAAACTGATAGCTCTTTTACTTTCAGCTGCTGACGCCTTTTTATGGAGAGACAAATTCCTATCAGCTGGAATACTGGCTGGGGCCACTGTCACTTACTTATTGTTTGAGCACTCTGGCTATACTTTGTTGACGATCCTTGCCAATTTGCTCCTTGTCTCCTTCGCTGTTCTTTTTGTATGGTCAAATGCTGCAGTATTCATGAACAGGTATTACAAAGGCATGGAGTCGTCATCAATGGCGGTTTTTTGACTAAATTCTGCAGAAGCATGGTGTTGTACTGTTTCGTGTAAACTTTTAAGACGTGTGGCAGGTCTCCACCCCCTCTTCCTAATCCGCAAGTTTCTGAGGAGACAGCAACCAGCCTTGCTTTAGCTTTACGCGAGGAAATCAATAAAGTTCTAGCAGCTGGGCATGATATAGCTCTTGGAAAGGATTTCAAAACGTTTCTCAAGGTGTTATATCCAAGGCTTCAGTCTTTTACTCCTATTTGTAGTGTCTGAATTCATGTCTTGTTGCGCGGAGCTAAATTTAATTTGTCGCATGGCAGGTGGCGGCTGTGTTGTGGGGTTTGTCTGTTGTTGGCGGGTGGTTCCATTTCCTTACACTGGTTTACCTTTGTAAGATCCTACCGCCTCTTTCTTCGAACCATGCTCATCTGCTGACGCGGAATTCAAAAGCGTTTGGCTTTATATTTTTCCTGAGGTTTGATGAAGCAGGTGCTCACGCCGCCGTTTTTGTGCAGGTGTTGTTTTTGCCCACACAGTTCCAGCCATATATGAAAGATATGAAGATCAGATTGAGGCATATGGAAAATGTGCCTTTGAGGAGGCACACAAGCAATATAGAAAATTTGATGCAACAGTTCTTAGTAAGCTTCCGAGGGCCATTCCTAAGATGAAAAAAACTCAATGAACAGCATCATCCGACTTTCCTCTGTTCTTCGGTGGTAGGGGTGTGTATATACATATGCAACATTCACATTTGTTAGGGGAGAATTGTGTATGTGCTAGCCTTCTTAGATATTTTTCAGAGGACCAATTGATTTCTGCAAAGCACTGAATGCACGGTTTGCAAACGCTTTTCAACTTTTTGTTTTCTTTGAGGGGGTTGGAGTGCTTAAAGTAAAAGGTGAGCTACTTAGGTTCAAACAGTGATTATTACTTTGGCCCTAGCTCTGTCTGTACGTCTTCATTTATTAAATGCAGGCGCATGAGACTTTAATATTATGTGAATTATTTGTATATAGACATCTTTTCCATGTAAGCGTAATATCCGTGAATTTCTTTTAATGAAAGTGCCCTTGGAAATGACTTGCTGCATGATGTTATCTACTTTGCTTGAACATTTTGCAAATTTGTTTAGTCCTGTTTGGTTGCGAGAGAATAGAAGAAAGTCTGCAGTATTTACAAGTAGATGTAATTTGGATGGAGTGCCAGACCTTCACTGCTGTACTTAGAACCTAGGTGTGGATGAAATGTGTGCAGACTAGTTTTTGCTTAGCCTTACGCTGTGTGAGCACATGATTAAGTGCTGTGAAGACTATCAGAGGATCAAATTGCTTATTCATTTTTCTCTAGGGTGATGAGTAATGGGAATGTCTCTTGTTCATCTAGATATGCAAAGTGTTGTTGCTTTTATAGTGGACTTAGACATGTTGGGTGAGTGTTCTATCCTGGGCTTGACACTTGCACAGGTTTAGCCCTGGTATGCACATGTTCCGCTCCGGAGCAGGAACAACTTGCATCCATCTGTAAATCAGCTCATTGGCAGTGGCCACGAATTTAGATTTCGTCCTTAATGGTACAATGCTTCTTGACACTTGTCTAAATTTCACATTTTACCATGTTGGCCATGATATGTTCTAGTATCTGTCAAGGGTCAGTACTCTATGTAAGGTGGTTTTAAATTCATTGTGGCCATTTGAATTAGTAGCTATCTCCATGTGGTGCTGTTGAACTGTAATTGTTCCTCAATGGATCTTAGGTGAGTTTTTTGCTTTAGAAAATGAAGTGTGATGCCTCAATGTATTGCCCCTTCCCTTGATCTGCCAAGAATTCCTGGGGTTTTGTACAAGGAGGTGCTAAATTTTGTTCCAAGGGCGCTATTCAGTCCAGCCCCAAGATTGAAGATGCTGCCTGAAGTCTTGCAGATCATCCAATATTTTTGTTAGCTAAGCTGCAGTGGTTGCCATGATCTGCGCAAGAAGAGTGCAGCTCTGTACCACAACCATTTTGCAACAGCCTTAAGTTCCCCTTTGTACTTTCTATTGCCATGCCATGCAGTATAGGAACATTTATGCCAATAGCTTACTGCTTCATAAGATATGTACTGCAGCGGTTGATTTGGATCCTTCTGATCATACTAGCCTGTAAGCCTCTTGCAGGTGCGTAGTCTACATGTGCAGTTTGCATCGCTTGAATTTTTGATGTGCAACTCTAGGCATTCAAGATTTCTCGTCTTACAACACAATACTTTGTTCATTTTGCACGATAGCCTGTGAAGTTGGTTGTGAGCTTCGCACTTTCAACAGTGTCTGAAATAGCGGAGGCTAGTGACCTCAAAACTCAGTGAGATGGAAATATGGAGATAGCTGAGTGATGGGAGGTGTGGGCATAGTGGTATGAGACTGAAGATGGTGAGGAGACCCTTGGAAAGTGGATGAGGCGTAGATGGAAAAGGTGGCTGGCCGAGGGCTAGAGGTGACATCAAGAAGGCATACTGTGAGGGAGTGTAGAGTGGTATGGGGTTGGTCAGGCTGGAAGGGCATGCCAAAGCTGTCCTTGTCCCCAACATCAATGATGGTCTGCTAGCACATACTGCTCCTTGTCTCCACCCTCCTGGGTCCTTTAGCTGGATTTGCTAGCTAAGATGTGGGTCATTTAGCTTGCTGTATGCTCTTTACTACGTTTTGTGACATACATGTTGTATGCTCTTTCCCATGTTTGTGCTCAATTACATCAGAGCATTCCCTCTCATTTGTTCTCAAGGACATGTATGCATGTTTTTGGGAGCCTTGGTGCTAGACTTCTATTCCTAGGTCATCAGGTTGGTGACTTTTCATCATTTTATAAACTTTCCAGACTTTAGAGGTTTTGTTTGGGTTCATTTAGGATTTGCCCACATGTGTGTGTGTCGACAAGGCAAAAAAGCATTTGGTGGGAGGGGGGGTATGGGGGGCACTAGTAGATCATGTTATCTTGGGCACTAGTAGATCATGTTATCTTTCAAACTCTTCCTCCCCCATTGTGCTCCTAGCTGCTTATCTCAATACCTACTTAGATTGTTAGTCTTAGTAGTTTTCTTGAGAATTGTTTGTCATAAAATATAAATATAAACATATACATATTTATACACTTTTTTTTTTTGGTGAAAGCAGTAACTATATTATTAACATGAGATCAATGTACATGACATTAGACTCCAAAAGAGAGCCTAGTGGAAGAACTCAAAAACAGTCGGAAAACACTTCAAGGCTAGTAGCATCCAAGTCCCTCGCAGCATAACTATCATATAAAGATTGCTTGAGGGACATTATGAAGAAAGCATATGCCTGAGGAAACTGTTGTCCCATCCTAGAATGCAATCTCTGTGTCCAAATAGTCCAGAGTAGGAATGGAGACATCTAGAAGAGTTTCCAAAATCTGATAGAGGGAAACCGAAGCCGCAGCAAGTGTGAAACATGAGTGATCAATAACCGAGAGTGCGGGCAAGACCATAACAAATGGGGAACTGTCTCACGGTGATGAGAGCAACGGGGGCAGGAAGGGGAAGCAATGCGACGTGCTGCCCATTTCACCCCAATGGAAAAAGCTCCCACTATACATCTCCAAAAGAAAAGCCTCTGTTTCAATGGCAATTTGGCTTTCCAAATTTTCTTGAGTCGTGATTGCCACCAAGATAAAGCCTAACCAAATTCCGAAGAGTGTTGGCATGCTTATCAATCCATGGCGGTGGAAGAAGGAGTTGAAAATGGGTGAGGTACATTTATAAAATGACGAAAACTGATATATATGTATAAATATATATGATAGTTACATATTTACACACACACACACACACACACACACACACACACTCACACATACATAAATATCAGTTTTTGTCATTTTATAAACGTACCTCACCCATTTTCGATTGCCATTGCCAATGGTTAACGTTTATACGATTATTGGTTGATAGGTCAAATAATTATGATAGTGGTAGATGTGATCAAGGGTGTATCCTTTGGATGTAGCTAGATGTTAAGTGTGAGGAGGTAGTGGTGGGTGCTTATATAGTCTAAGGTTAAGGGATTCCAAATTGAGAACCGTTGTCAATTAAATCTTGATTCATGGTATAGAAATGCACTAACCTTTGTGTAATTCTTAGGCCCCCAAAGTAATGTGCCTTGCTTTACCTAGAGGTGGGCTTACAGGTGGGGGACAAACAGCCTTGACATTCTTTGGTTTCCAAATGGTTTTCTTGAGGGAAATGCTTACCATTGCCTCTAAAATCTTTGGCTGTATGGGAGGGTGATGTGTGTGTCTTATGGGGTGGAGATTGAGGTGACCTTGAGCACGTTGTGGCTAGAGGTTGCTCTTGGTGGAAGTAAAATAGCTTGAAGAACCTCATGCTATAGTTATATAAGAAGGGTGCATCCTTTGGCATAAGAGGTGGTGGGTGCTTACATATGTACTATGGAGATCTTTGCTAAAATTTCTTCATGTACACATGCATAACCTTTGTCCACATCTTGAGCCTAGAGGTTCAATTAGCTTCAACATAACGTTTGCCCTTGGCTTGCATATGGTTTTAGGTTGATGTGCGAGAGAATTATGGAGTGGATAATCTTATTATTTTATGCGGCATGTAACACCTCTAGACATGGCTAGAGATTGATGTGTTATAAAAGTATGGCTTCGAGGTTGATGTCACCAAGAGTGCATACTTTGGTGATAGCTAGCTATAACTTTGAGGCGACTCGTCTACTGTAGCGTTGAAGGCCTTATTTGAGAGGGCTCTCTAAGAATCGTGAGGCCTATTGCATGGATCCTGATAGACGACGCCCTGCGTCTTCCACTGAAGATACCTCACTCTAAACTATTGAGGCATGAACCCCCCAAGCTAGAGCACTATAACACCTACGCGGATATCGCTAACATGGAGCGCAAGGTGACATGGTTGATGAAGCTTCCATGCTTTGCCTCTCTCGGGATCTTCAAGACATTTACCTACGCTACGCTTCAGTGGATGAAGGTGCTCAAAAGGCAAAGTCGCTCAAAGCTCGAGATGCTATTGATATGAGCAAACTCTACCACGAGTACAACATGCTTCACAGTTGCGGTTTATTCCTTCTTTTCATGGGTAGGGTACTTACGGAAGATGAATTCCCATGGTTTCACGGAGCATTCCTCCAGGGCCGGTGCACATTGCGTGACTTCAGATTCATTGGAAAAGGCTTTTTGTAGGCCTCTATGGCAACACCGGTGGAGCGAAACTGGTTACTCACGTGCAATGTTGGATATCGCGGCAATTTCGTCTACAACATTCCTTGGAGTGCGACGTTCAAGGTGGACGATATTCTGCTGTACGATTGTCCTGTTTGGGTCCACTTCCCCAATCCCAATGAGCTCTTTGCACAAGAGGTGGCTACCATTGCGGCTACACTTGGTCAAGTCTTGTATGTCCCACCGAGGGCTTGTGTGTTGTGGGCTAGAAGACAAGACGTTTCGTCTCGATTGGAGCTTACGTTATCCAATGGGTGGGAAATTGTTGTTCTTGTTGCCTTTGGCTCTTTTCTTGACGCGTGTTACTCTTGTCACCAATCAGGTCACTTTGCTCATGATTGTCCACTACGTAACGTCCCCAAAGTTCCCTCAGATGAACCATCTGAACCAGACTCGACGACAGAAAGACTTGTAGACTCGGGGTTTTGATGTCATCGAGGTACGCTCGACAGATTCAACTCCCATGAGACAGAGCTTAGAGATCATGATACTGCTAAGACCACCAAGAAAGGTCCAGCTACTGCTAAGGAGCCCCCTAAAATCTTCAATCAGAGCAATCACCGGAGTATGACGGGAAGCAGCAACGTATGACAGAAAACATACGTCAACGACATGCCAAGGATTCGGAACATTCCTGCGGCCCAAGATTTAATAATATTAGAGCTGTCAAAGGTGCAGCGTGCCGCTCTGTTCAAGAATATCTACGCACCCTTGGAAGATCTTATGGAGGATGAGGGAGATAATGACACGAATGAGTGCCTCGAATAATCTTTCATTACTAAGCTGAACATACGAGGCATGTGCGCCAGCTGGAAAAAGCAGGATGTTGTTAGGATTATTAGAAGGTTAATCCTTCCATATGCGCTCTCCCAGAAGTTTAAATAGGATCTAACGACTATCTCTACTCTCGGATATTTTCTTTTCGCCAACTGCCCTGTACGAGGACAAGGGGGAACTGCAGTCCTAGTTAGCACTAACTTAACCGCTTCATTGGTGGAAGCGGATCCTCAAGGTTGTTATGTGGAATAAGAGGTGTGTATGCGCCCAACGATTCTAGTAAGCGAGCCCAGTTGTTGAAAAACATGCAAGCGCATTGCGCCGATCAGCAGGTAGTGTTGGCGGGTGATTGGAATATGACCACTTAGTCAAAAGACCGGTCGCATAATATTGTCACTCAGTCGCGTGAGGAGCTTCAAGCTTTGGAGAGCTTCCAAAGGACATCTGATTTAATTGATTGGTGTGCCCTTCAAGCGACGCACAGATTGAATTGGTATACATGGCATAAATGGCATGGTGACTCAACATGGCGAGCAACAAGACTCGACTGGATCTATATATCATGAGGAGCTTGGTGGATTGGCCTGAGAGTGGAGGGTCGAGTACTGTAGGAGGAGACTGCCTCAGATCATCTCCCAATTCTCTTTCAATTTTCTCCAGTTGCGTTGGCTCGTGAGGCTAAAGGCCCAATACCGTTCAAGGCAAACGTCTCTCTTTGGGAGACCGGATTTTGGTCAGCTTATTCGTGATGCTTGGCATAGAGCACAATCGACTTCTTTGCACCCTGCCAAGAGGTGGGAGTCATGTTTACGGTAGTCTGCAAAATGTATGGTATGGCCGCATCTTAGAAAAAACGCTTTCAGGAAGCCAAATTACAATATGCCCGCTCTTGCATACTGTTGATGCTTTAGAAGGATCGTAATGATCCCTATATGCCTTCTCTCCTCAAGACAATTGAACTGTATAACCGAGATTACTACCACACAAAATTGAAGGCAGCTAAAGTTCAAGCCGGCCTAACATGGACAGAGTTGGGGGATAGGCCATTTGACTTCTTCTATAAACCCATAAGAGATAAACGTCTCAGAGAGCAGATTCAAAAGTTGTATGATGATCAAGGCAAATTAGTGGAAGGGGAACGGGCAGTGGCGGATGTGATGTTGAAGCACCTTTCACAGATTGTCGGAACAAGGCTACCTCGGCATGCTGATTATGTGTAATAATACCGTAAGAACAAATGATGTTGTAGAGGCCTTTCTTTGAACCTGAATTGCAATATGTGGTATCTCAAATGGCATTGGAGAAGGCCTAACATCTTCTACATATCCCATCACTCACCTATCCTTTCTCCTATAGTGTTACGCCACATTGCTTTGTGGTTGATTACACATAATGTAATTCAATTTGGCATTTTCTCAAGGGTGTCCTTATGTCAAATCCTAGAGAATCTAACTTTCCAACATGTAGGGCTATCTGCCCTTCTCCACCTTTGGGTTAGAACTCTAGTGTTACACAACAATGCTTTGTGGATGATTAGCCATAACACCCTAGAGAATCTAACTTTCTAGGACGTAGAAGGTTGATTGGTCGCCAAACTTGATAATGTATAGATATGTACCTAAGCATGTGAGGGGCTAAAAGTTGCTTGTGTAGGATAGATACGTAGTTCTCAATCCAACCACTAATTTGTATCAAGTATGGATTAGATATTGTAGCCATTAGTGCGTGATGGAATACTATGGTCTACACCCATTGTTGGGCGTTGATGATGTCAGTGGGGATGTCATAGTAGCTAGTCCTTGCTATGCGTGATGGAGTTTATGGTTTTCAATCTTATGAGTGACTCTCGTGAGATTGAAATTGCACTATGTTGTGTTTTTAAAGGATGAGTTTGGGAATGATCCTGGATTCATCTAGGTATAAGTGCATGATGGAACATTGAGGTTGCCTAGGTTGCTTGGTCGACGAACTTGATAATGTTGACTCACTAATGCGCGGATGTCTTGATGGTGAGGAATGATCTTCCGATTCGACGTGTTGATAAATGAATCCAAATTGTGGCATAATTATGGGGTAATTGCACCGATGTTGGAACATAATCCAAATTGTGGCATAATTGGGCTGATGTTGAAATGCCCTAATCATTGATCACAATTTGTGGAAGGAACTGCGTCCAATGACATGATATGATCCGTGCCAGAGGTGAAAGCATCGATGATGGATCTTGGAATGAAATCACTTCAGGAGATGGGTGCTTTAAGGCATATATCTTTGCATGATGAGGGACATGTAAGTCTCATATTGAGGACTCAATATGCAAATATGGAGGTTTCTTATTGAGCTCTTGCTGGGTATCTACATCATTTGCTATGGTAGTCTAGAGTCAGATTCATGTATACTTGTGATGTTTGTACCAGAAGAGATCTACAATGTGAGTCAAATAGAGATGAAGATGCAGAAGCAAGGGTGTGTCTTGAGAAGAGCAAGGTCTTGCATTCTCTCACAAAGGATAGGACACAAGTGGCTCTGAAAACATGTTGGAGGATGTGGGGGAGAGAGTGGAGTGCACAAAATAGCTATTATACACTATGTTGTATTGTACATGATGATGAGTGGAATCATGAATCCCTTGGGGTTAGGGTTAGTGTTTGACCTATGGTGCAATTTACACCATTCTTATAACTCATATTGTTTCAATCATCACAAAGAGGGCTTTTTTGCAAGTTTTTCCACCTAGCCAACAGACTCCCAAGAGCTTGTACTTGGTGGGCTTTTCTGCCTTCTAGTTCCTTGGTAGCTCTCTCTCTCTCTCTCTGGAGTCTTCCCCCATGACTAGTGCTTGCCATTTGGAACCCATTTGGGTGTCACTTGTCCATAATGGACCTTAGTACCTCTTTTCCCCTTTAGGCCTTAACATTGCACTCCCTTTTGTTGCCTAGGCCTAAGATGGTACCTCTTTTCTCCTTTAGGCATTGACATTGCACTCCCTTTTGTTGCGTAAGCCTAGGTAAGTCCGTAGACCCTGACCCTCTAAGCTCCCATTGATTGCAAGCACTGTGGGTTTCTTGCCTAAGCCCTATTTTTATTGGTTCAGGTGATAAAGTAGCAAGTTCAATGAGTTCAACTAGGACTTCATTTCTAGTGAGATTATCATCATCTCTTAACTTCCTTTTTAGCCTACTTACTTGGAAAAATGGATGCAGTCTACATCCCTCTGGTAACGTTAATTTGTAACCAAGTGCTCCAATTCTCTTAAGTATTGTGAATGGTTCACAATACCTAGGAGACAACTTTGGACATTTACCTGTCTTTAGGGATTCTGAAAGTTCAAGTACCCTAATGTAGACTTTCTCGTTCTCTTCAAACTCCAACCTTCTACGGTGGGGGTTGCATAACTTCTTGCTCTATCTTGAGCGCTTGTAATGATATCTTTAGCTAATATAAGCATTTGATTCATATCTTTAAGAAAGTCTTTGGTCGTTTAAACCTTCTCTTTTTGGAGTCCCACTGCCATTGGGGCTTTAGGTTAAAATCCATACATCATCATGGATGGACTGAAACTTGTAGCTGAATGTTTGGCACTATTATATGCAAATTCTAATATGAGCAAATACTGTTCCTAATTAGTTTGCCATTTACGTACATATTCTCGAAGCATATCCTTAATGACCTGATTGACCCTTTCAGTTTGACCATCACTTTGTGCATGATCCGCAATGCTCATATTCAAAGAGGTTTCCAACCTCATAAACATAGCCCTTCGAAAATGGATGTGAAAATTTCTATCTTAGTCACTAGCAATATTGACTGCTAGCCCATAGAATTTATAAATATGCTCCACAATAGCCTATTTGATTCTCGAGTTTTAACCTCTTTATTCCTTGGAAAAACATATTGGTCAATTTATCCACAATTACCCACACAGAGTTGTGCCCCCTGTGTGTCCTACGTAATTCAATAATAAAATCCATAGAGATACTTTCTCATTTTCAAATGGAATCTCCAATGGGTGCAGGAGAACTCCTACCTTAAGGCGTTCAACCTTTTGGACCTGGCATTTTTGGCACTTCAATACGTAATCTTGGATGTCTTGAGAAGCGCATATATCTTCTGAATTCTCAGGTGTCCAGCACTTAGACTATCATGACACTCCAAAAGCATTTGGTGCCTAATGTCATTATTATTCGGGGCACATACTCTACCCTTGTAGACTAAAAGCCATCTTCAATAGTATACTTTTTCCATTTGAGTCCTTTACCACCAACCTATGGTGTGTCACCATTTCCATGTGACTCCTCAATGAAAGCTCCTCGATTAGTTGGATCCGTCCTCATAATTGCTTTCCATATTTTGGAAAAGTGAGGATCAAACTCACATTTTCCTTTTGAGGACCATGGGAAATCATTTTGGAATTGAGTAAAACATTAACAATTGGCATTCGGCTTAAGGAGTGGGGAGTCTGCTATCACATTGAAACTCCCATTTCGATATGTCAATTGGATATCAATCGCTTGCATTATTTTAGCCCATCTAGGTTTTCTTCCTTTAAGCTCTGGCTAATTGCAAATCCACTTAATGCTTTCTTGATACAAAATGAGCTCAAATTCGGCACCATACAAATAGTGACTCCATTTCTTTAAAGAATAGACTATAGCATACTGTTCCTTCTCATATACCGAGTAATTCCATTAGGCAGGGTCTAACTTTTTGCTTCTAAAAGCCACTGGTTGACCCTTTTGTAATAGTATCATCCCAAAAGCAAAGTCACTAGTGTCCGTTTCAACCATGAATGGTTCTTTGGGATCCACTACCATTAAGACAAGAGTAGATGCTATAGACACTTTTAATTTTCTTTTGAGGTTCATCCCATATGAAGGTACTTCCCTTTCCCTTAAGTTGGTCCGTCATGATAACAATAATCTTAGCATAGTCTTGGATGAATCTTCTATAAAACCTAGACAAACCTAAGAGTGTCTGCAATTCTTATAGGCTTGTAGGATGTGTCCAATATAGCCCTTACCTTCTCGCAGTCCATACAAATTCCTTTTGCGATCCATACAAGTTCCTTCTTGGGATGGAATATGTCCCAAGTACTTCACTTCTTTTTGCAAGTACTTCCCAAGTACTTCACTTCTTTTGCAAATAATTCACATTTGGATTATTTTTCAAAAAGAGAATTATATCTAAGCAATTGGAACACTTTTCTTAAATGTTCCAGATGCTTTTTCCTTGCTTTACTAGAAATTAAAATATCATCTAAAAAAACTACAGCAAATTTTCCTAAGTAAGGCCTTAAGACTGTTCATAAGTGTCATAAAATTTGATGGAGCATTTGTAAACCCAAATAACATTACTTTGAAAATTGATAATGCCCATGCCTAGTACGAAATGATGTCTTAGGGACATCCTCTTCTCTAATTCGCACTTGGTGATATCCTGATCTTAAGTCAATTGTGATTTTATTTAAGGTTCTATAATCTATGCATAAATGTATAGTGCCATCTTTTTTCTTTACTAGTGAAACTGGCGATGACCATGGTGAATTACTAGGTTGAATTTGGACCTTCCTAAGGTATTCAACTAATTGTCTTTTGACCTAATGTTGTTCCATTTGACTGTCTATAGGGTGGTTTGAAAGCATGGGTAGATCTAGGAATTGTGTCTATTCTATGATCTACATCCCATGCAGAAAGTAAACCATCAAGCAAGTCGCTCAAAAAAACATCTTTAAATTCAACAATTAAATCCTTAAATTAAGATTCATACTTTTTAATCACATCAATAGAAAATTTATTATTTTTATATGTAGAAAAGATAAAATCACCAATAAAAGAAAGTTTATAGAGATATACCTTGCATTTTTGTGTTTGTAGAAGTCGTTCCAATTCCATCAAACAAATTGTTGGGAGTCCATCCTCATGAGGGACCTAGTGACTAAGGTCTAGAGGAGGTAGTAGTACTTGAGCATTGACTGGTTGTGAAGATCAATCAAGAGCTTTGATTGGATCATCATCAAGCTCACCTATAGTCAGTGCATAGAGGGGCACGTGGCGGGCAATAGCTTGCATGCAAGGCGTGGACATACCTAGTGGCGGTTTGCATGGCCCTTAGCAATGGTCGAGGTGGCAATTGGTTCTTTTGGCTCCTATTTATCTACAAGAATGTGGCTCTTGAGGTCCTTTTCATCGACTTACGCAAGTCCGGGTGTGTGTGTGTGTGTTATGAGAGTCGGTTAGAGGTTTACATATAGAGTTGATAGTAGAATAGTAGAGGTGCCATGCTTTTTTGAGCTCCAACAAGGTCGGTTGACCTAAGGAGACTTCCATGGCCATTTTGATCATTTGAATTGTGAAAGTGTCTTCTCTGATTGCGCATCAGTTGGCTTTAATAGAAGGATTGTACGAGTTGATTGTTGAGCGAAGTTCTCTGTCATTTCATTAGAAGGTGTATGTCATTTTATGCAGTCTATTTGTCTTTATGAGAAGTAAATTGTTTGTTTTTCCTTCAGTAAATTGTTTATCTTTATGATAAGTAAATTGTTTGTATTTCCTTCAGTGGTATCAGAGCAGAGAACTAGTCTTGGGAGCTCCTATATACATGTCAAAGTATTCAAGTTTGAAGGTGATCACTGCTCCAAAAAAGATAAGGAAGCCAAGGTCAAAGAGAATCTCGAAGTCATCGTTAGATGTATTAGCTAAAGTCTGCTTTCATGTTCGACTAAATCCTTTGCATCACTAAGATGTATATGACACACAGAGAGAAGTTTGGTCACGGGGTAGCCCTTATCAAGTTCAGCAATAAGAATTTCCTATCGTGGCAGTTAGCCATCCATTTATTGTTAATGCAAAAGGAACTCTAGGGAGTTGTTATTGGAACAGAGAAGAAGCCAAAAGGAAATGCTTCAGAAGTAGAGAAAAGTTCATGGGAGCTCGTGGGCCTGAATTTTCCCATCATCTTGATGTGAAGGCGTCAGCAAACAAAAAATTGGCAGATGGTGGAAACTCTTTTCGGGGTTCACATGAAGCACTCAAAGGCTAATTTAAAACATGATCTTTTTGATTTGAAGATGCTCCACGGAGAGAATTTGGGTATGTTCCTGAATAGGATGCAGAATTTTCTCATACAACTTAATGATCTTAGAGCTAAGGTGGAGGATGAAGACAAAAAGGCAATTATTTTGAAAAGCTTACCACTTGATCAGTATGAGGAAGCAGTAAGAATTCTAAGGCTTGATGAGGATACAGACTTCCTAGATTGTGTTGGGATGCTGCTCAGTGAGGAGAAACATATGAATTCAAGCATTTATGACCCAAGAGTATTCACAGTTAACAGATAAAAAGAAAAAACAAAGTCGAGATCTACGTAAGTGTAACTACTATGGAAAGGAAGGACATATAGAGAGATTTTGCTATACAAAATAGTGAGATGAAATTTTGAAGCTAGAGAAAGGCAAAGCACTTACAATTGAGGGCAAGGAGGACAAACAAGACACATCCATGCTAGTGGAAGTAGATCATCTGAGTGATCAAGAGTGGCCGTTTTGATTTTGGGAGGGCAGTATTGACTGTCAAGCTCTTTGTGAGCAATTTTTGGTTCTTTGTGAACACATCATAGTTACTTGGATTTGTTGGTTCTTTGTGAATGCGGTGTGTTGCTCTTGTGAGCATAAGTAGTTTGTTTGTCCCTCATTTCGGCTGAGGGAGGGTTTGTTGGAAGTTCATCGTCATGAGGGACCTAGTGATTAAGGTCTAGAGGAGGTAGTAGTACTTGAGCATTGATTGGTCGTGGAGATCAATCAAGAGATTTGATTGGATCATCACCAAGCTCATGTGTAGTCAGTGCATAGAGGGGCACATGGCGGGAAATAGCTTGCATGCAAGACGTGGACATACCTAGTGGCAGTTTGCATGGCTCTTAGCAATGGTCGAGGTGGCAATCGGTTCTTTTGGCTCCTATTTATCTACAAGAACTCGACTCCTGAGTCCTTTTAACTGACCTACGTAGGTCCAAGTGTGTGTGTGTGTTACAAGAGTCAGTTTAGAGGTTTACATATAGAGTTGATAGTAGAACAGTAGAGGTTGGCATGCTTTTATGAGCTCCAACAAGGTCGGTAGACCTGAGGAGACTTCCATGGCCATTTTGATCTTATTTGAATTGTGAAGTGTCTTCTCTCATGTGCATCAGTTGGTTTTAATAGAAGGATTGCATGAGTTAATTGTTGAGAAAAGTTCTTTATCATTTCATAAGAAGGTGTTCGTCATTTTATGCACTCTATTTGTCTTTATGAGAAGTAAATTGTTTGTATTTCCTTCACAAATAAGTGAAGATTTGGATACATAATATTCTCCCTGAATCTGGAAGACTCTACCAGTTTTTTCAAACATAGTGGAGTTACGTAAATAACTCCATTTACGCTATGCCCAAGACTATGCAACCATTATCGACCAAGGACATTTCTTCGATCGAGATGCTTAATTTGGAGATCCAAGGCATCTTGATAACCTTGGATATCCACCTCTACACCATGAATCATGCCCCAAACCATTTTATCATTGCCCTTTGCTAGAGAGACCACATATTTATGGGCACTTGGACTTTTTGGCGACCTCAATTTCTTAACTAGTGAATATTTTAAGAAATTGTGTGCTGTGCTATGATCAACCATAACTCTTTTTTTGCTCCTAATTTTTCCATGAATCCTCATTAAGTCATGAGGACCGAAGGTGGGCTACCACATTGCTGATGATAATCAACACATGTGGGTGATGTCCTCATGAAAAACTTCTACCTCAACGTACTTTTAAGGACCATTAAGCGGCAACACCTGCATCATGTGTACTTGTTTTTGTGGTTTATTTGGGGCTTTAGCTCCCCCCAGCAGTTCCAAGCAGCATGATTTTTGGCCACACATTTTTAAAAGCAAAGATTCTCATGCTTGGAATTTTCATAATCCTCTTTCTTCAGGAGAGGATATCTTTGTGTTTCAGGTTTCTTAGGTGGTGCTTGAGAAACCTCCTTAAAATGCCCCTTTCTTTTTAAATTGGGAAATTTATTGAACTTAGTAACAAAGCCAGTTTGGTTCCTACTAGAACAAGTCACACTAAACTTCCCTTGTTACTTCTCCCCTATATGGGGTAGAGAGATTTTTATGTTAGACTGATTGTCTCTTTTTTGACATAATAATATAAACCCCCATTTTTGGGAAAAAAACAAAATCAGTTTGTTTTGAAGTTCTATCTTTGGATTTTAGTGTAGTATCATCATATATTTGGGCATATTTTATTGTTTCTTCAAAGGTCTTGGGATAATTTATTCTCACCTCAAACCTTGTATTTTTAGACCTCTCATGAAACCATTTATCTTCTAGAATTTGTTGATTCATTTCAACTTAAGGACTGCCTCGCTATAGTTCACTACGTATTGGACAAAAGTGTACTTACCCCTGCTAGAATTTGTCCCAAGCCTCCCAAGCTCTTTCTAGCTCACTTTTAGGTAAAAAATCCTTTAATAAGGCTTGTTCAAACTCCAACCAATATCTAAGGATTCTATCATTTTCCTTGAGGCTCATCCGCCCATTTTCAGGAGGGGTGTTCTTGTGTTGATGGAAGTCTTGCCATCAAGAACGCATTTATAGTGTCCTTGTTGCATTCTTTTTATTCCTTATTCAAATTTGGTGGTTTGAAGTCCTTAAGAATGTTAGAGGTTTCTTTAATTCTAGAGGTGGACCTCTCAACTTGACTAGGGGGAGTCAGTGATTGCACCATAGGAGTTATTGATTGAGAATCAGGTAACATAGATATGGCTTCAGTTAGAGATTTTAATGTATCATTAATTGTCCCTAACAACTTTTCTATATTTTGTGTTTGAGTTTCTAGTTTAATGAATTTTGAATACGAAATTCCATAATCACTGTAATCAATATCCTCCATTTCCATTCTATCCTCTTGAATTTCGTTATGCACTTCCTCATGTATTTCATCTTCAATTATCACTTTCGCTTTCCTCTCTCTCCCTGATCGTCTCCTCTCTTTTTGGAATCATCAAATCCTAGATATAAATGCTTTATCTAGAGAAAAATATGATGGGCCACTTACCTTGACATTTGGTCGATGGCTTTGGATCATCTTTGAAGTCAACATGCTTTTCTTTAATTCTCGTTCTCACCTTTTAATCCCTCTCTTTTGTCCCCTCGATCTTGAACCCTAATCCTCTTCTTTTAATTATGGTAAGGCTAAAGAGTTTGGAATAACTTGGAGAGAAAGAGGAGGTGAAAAGGATCTTAGGACCTTTTAAAAGGTGGAAAAGGGGGCCTTAAAAAGATGACATGGATTTTTAATAGCTCTTGAACCTTTGGATGACATGGCATCATGTCTTCGTCTTTTTGTGTATTTGCAATTCTGTGTTGACTCTGACTTATTTGATCCCTCCTCTCGTTGAGTATCTTATTAAATCCAGTGTGGAGGTTGTGTGCAAAGCAACTATATCATGTGTTGACAATCGGTGAACATGGAAGTAGTCTTTGTTGGATGTAGTAAGTCATTTGTATAGTAAATTAAAGGACTATGAAGGTGGCAAAACTATTTTGTGGTCTTTCATGGTGATGAGAGAAATCCCAGAGGTAACTAGGCTTAGTACATAGGTGTTAATCCCAGAGGTGTGCAAAGGAAGGAAATGAGCAACATCTGCTAGATAAGAGTATGTAGACACAAGAGAACTCCTTGGAAAAGACAACCAACAACTGGAGAAACTCATAGCTATAAAAAGTATACTACTCGCAACCCCCACAACCACTGGAAAGGAGAGTCCACCATTCAACCTAAACAACTACAAAAAAAAGGGTAATGGGAAGCAAGAGAAAAAGAAGACAGAGTGATCCTTGGACCAACAGGCTCTGATACCAATGTTTTAATAATCACAAAGAGGGATTTTCTGCAAGTTTTTCCACGTAGCCACCAGACTCCCAAGAGCTTGTATCTCATGTGCTTTTCTGTCTTCCAGCTCCTTGGTAGCTCGCTCTCACTCACTCTCTCTCTCTTTGTGGAGTTTCCCCCCATGCCTAGTTCTTCCCACTTGGAACCCATTTCAGTGCCACATTTCCATGATTGAACTTAGTACCTCTTTGCCCCTTTAGGTCTTAACATTGCACTCCCTTTTGTTGCCTAGGCCTAGGATAGTCCCTAGACCTCCACCCTCTAAGCTCCCATTGATTGCAAGCACTGTTGAGCCCTCATGGTTTCCTGCCTAATCCATGACTTATGTAATTATGTGGCTGACGTAACCTACACCTTAATAGTTTATTAGTATTGTTCTAATAGCATATGCTTTATTGGGATAATGTTTCATTGTATCATCTTTAGTTCTACTTTGAGTTTTAATCTAAGCACACCTTCAGTTTTACTCTGGTTCCCTCATGTGAAGATGGCATTAAAAGAAAAAATATAGCAACATCCTTTGAGTTAATATATATTTACAAGTTTTATGCTTTGAATAAAAAGAAGAGTCCATTGCATATTAGGTAGCATATTGTCTTTATAAGTCCTTCCACCACCTAGGTGTGTGTAAGTAGTTTGTGACTTTCTTTTTGGGCGTGGGATGTGTTAAGAATGATGTAAATTTACCATACCACAAATGGCATAGGGGAAAACCCTAACCCTAACCCTAACCCTAACCCTAAGGGGTTCTCAGGTACATATATTTATGTTATAATGAATACAATGTACTGACAGTGCAAAGTGCATAGTTACCTATCTTGTGCACTCCAGTGTCTCTCTTTGTTCCTCCAACATGGTATCGGAGCCACTCCATAGTGACAGAGTGCAAGCTCTTGCTTTCTAAAATCACTCCCCTTGAGGCATATTCATCTTCTCCATTGCTCTTCTTGTCTAGCTCCTTTCACTCTCCATTTCAGTCATCACCAAACCAAGTATGCCATTGCGTGCATTGTTCTGATTAGTTCCTATCGCTGTCAGCTCATTTAGATCCATCATTGGTGTAAAAATTCTTACATCTAGCATACCACTAGTATCCTGGCATTTAGCAATTCATCACATAAGAGATTTGTGGACTTGGCAAAGTGATCTTCCTAAGATTTAGGACAGTTACCCATGTACAATCATATTTATTGATTATTTTTCTGGCATTGGTTCTAGCACACATACATCATCCTTCTATAGCCTCTTGGCTATTCTCGACATAGAGGTGGCATCATTTCTATATAGGCTTGATCTTTAGCGCACACATAGTTCTTTGTCCATGACTTAGTTTTGATAGTTTAGCATAAGACCCCAGTGGGGTAGCTTTCACACAATGTTCTCACAGGTAGATACTCTCGTGTTCTCATAGTGTCCTCATGGAATAGTGTAACATCTAATTCGAGAACTGTAACCTCAAAATGAGAACTCTAGAGGAATCTTTCAAAGACTCCCTTCTTTTCATATGAATTTTACATATTTTTAAAAAAGATGGCCATTGTGCACAATGTCTTTTGACAAAAGACATAAAAACCATCTTTTTTTGAAAAAATTTCGACAATGGTTTTTCAAAAAACAGGCATGAAAACCTTTACTTAGAATACAAAATCCACATAAAATACAATAATGTCTCAAAACCATTACAATATGGACCTCTGCATCCAATGAAAATAAAAGGACCATGGCATGACATATTTGAAAAGTCTAATATGCTAGAAATTACATTGCTTCACAAATATACATGCCATTGATTCTATAAAGAATAGTACTCATCCTCGGATCCTATACCTTCAAATGCACTAGAGCTAAAGCTTTGTGGGGTAAAAGTTGTAAGAGCCTTCCTCCTCCAAACTATCCACTAGAACATTCTCTGAGTCAACCTAGCCAAGTTGAGATGCCATCCTCTTTCTTGCATGGCATGTCTTGGCTTTAACTTGTGCACTGCATCCAATCAATGTCTTTGGAATATTTTAGGATAATGTTATGTATTGTGTCGCCTTTGGCAATTGCCCTGCTTATCTTAATTGAAATGCACATATCAAAATATCTAACCCAATTGCTCAGTCAATGATATCATCTACCAAGCTCTACCTTGCTTGCTTTATGCAACCAAGCTATATGCTTGGTCAATGATATCATTGACCGAGTGAGCCAAACCTTTGAAAGCTCTAAATTATTTGAGAAAAAAGGTAAATTTTTTGTAGATTCATATTTTAGTACTTCTGACATCAGAAATGAGCTCGGAAGGCCCCAAAACCCTTTCGAGCTCATTTCTAATGTCAAAAGTACCAAAGTATGAATCTGTAAAAAATTTACCTTTTTCCTCATATAATTTAAATGTTTTGGCTCACTCGAATAAAAGTTTTCCATTCTTTCTATATGTGATTTAAAAAGTGGGTGAAAAGTCTCGTTTGGACAATAATGAATAGAACATGCTATTAGGTGCAACAAGTTAAGATAATAAAAGTTATTTTTTTGATAAAAATACAAAGGGCATGGGAAGGTAAAATCTTTAAGACTTTGAGAATATAGAAAATTGAAAGATATTTTGTGATATAATGGAGGCCCTTTTTAATTTATAAGCATGATGTTTGAAAAATGTATAAATTCTGTAAGTTTTTAGTTTTTGATTATGAAAAATATAGCTTTTTTCTAAAAAAGTTATAATTTTAATGAATTTTTGAGGGAATCTTAAAACAGGTACCAATGTTATGTACTTGAAATAGATGTTACACTGTTATGGGTGGATATTCTTATTGATACATGGGTAAGCCTCTAGAATAGGGCACCAAACCACCTCCAGCATGGAGATATTCACATAGAATAGTTGAAGATACACCAGTCCTGACTCCTAATGAGACCCATGAGTGGAAAGAGAACCTACTTTGACCCTTCATTGCCAAAGAGTATGTAACTATTTATGATGTTGACTGGATCATTGGTCTTAAGAGACTAGATATAGATTTATCATATGCTAGCAAGGATTGGCCCATGGTTTTTGATTATGAACATTTGACCATAAGCCATTAGTATGAGGCACATTTGATCGCAATCCATTAGTATATGAGGCACATTTTTATGCAAGTCCTCAACATGAGGCACTCCCGTCCAGATTGACACAACCTTATTCTTGTGATGGTTGTCATTCATGCATGGATATGAATCCATTTATTGCCACATCATATGAATATATACATTAGCATTTTAGCACTAGTGATCATGAAAATTTTCAATAGGTAAGTCCTCAGTACAAGACACTCACATCCCCAATAATATGCAAAGATACATGCCACAATGCATCCAACTTCTTTGGTGATTTTAGTCTAGCATCATCTCACTAATGGTTTCACCTTTGACATGAAGCATATCACATCCATGGATAGTTTCTAGTAGTAGTCTTGATCAGTAGATCAATCTTCATGACACTATAGAATCAATTCAATTATGCTGCATTGCACCACATTTGGATCTAGTGATGACTACCACCTTTAATCAACAGATCATTCCTTCTTAGGAGGACATTTATGCATCATTACTGTCCTGCCTTGGTGCAATGGTCATCATCAAGATTTGCCATAGAGAAGCTTGGGGAATCTTAGTATTCCATCATGCACTTATGGATGTCATATACAATCCATACTTGATGCAAATTAGTGTGACTAGATCTAGAACTACAGATCTATTTGGATAGTAGCATGTGGCATCTCATATGACTTTGGGACTTCTTATGCATTTTCAATTTTATTTTAGGCTTTTAGGCCTTTGCGCTATCACCTCCACCTTGATAGATGCTACATCTCATGCCGATAGATGTTGAGCCATGCACTTAGCAGATGAACTTATTTCAGCTTATGATAGCTGAGCATACAAGTTTGGCATGCCACCATGCCTTGTCAGTTTTATAGGCTTCTTCATTAGTATAGTAGAGTATCATACTTGAACATTTGGCCCTAAAGCTTATGTAATCCCTAGATTGCTTTGTCCACATCAACAATGTAGCCTTCTGCGATGCTGCATCATTTAAAAGAGATTACAGTTCTCCTTCCATCATTGTTGCTTGCTCTTTTGGGTTGCTGACACCCTTGTCTTCCATAACCTTTTGGATTGGTTCTTCATAGCTAAGTCTATGAGCTTCACATCTGGATGCATCTTTAGCATAGAAGATTCACATTCTTCCAAGACTTATGACATGTTCAGCACACTTTCACTACACACATATATTCACGTAGTCATCCTTTGATCGACGATTAGTTTTTGATTTAGGTGTACTTCTTCTTCTTTGGCATTATTTCCTCTTTCCTTTGGCCTATTTTCTAGGCTTTATTCCCAAAGTCGAAGGATAACCTACAAATTAAGAGGGGGATATGCTGTTATGCACAGGACCACTAGGTTGTACTCATTGCATAGGATTTTGCTCCCAGTGCTCACACATGCACATACTACTCTGATCCTTTTTCGGTCCTTCTTTTTCAGTCTTAGTTGTTATCATATGCACTGAATGAAATACAAAAATATATTGTACATGCATCCTCAACTTACCTTGTGTAATTTAGGAGGGGGTGTTAAGGATGGTTGAAATTGCACCATATCACAAGGAATAGTGGTAAATCCTAACCCTAGCCCTAAGATCATATGCATTGAATGAAATCCAAAAAGATCTTGTACATGCACCCACTACTTATATTGTGCAATTTAAGAGGGGGTGTTGAGGATGGTGTAAATTGTACCATACCATAAAGGGCATAGTGGTACACCCTAACCCTAAGGGTTTCTCATGCACATATTCATGTTATGATGAATACATTATTGTAGTGTACAATGCATAGTGTACAACTACCTATCTTGTGCACTCCACTTTCCCTCCATTCCTTCAACTAGCTAGGTGTTACTCTACTATGTTTTGCATTGGGTTTTGAGTTTACTTACTAGATTCACGCTCTTTGCCTACTAGATTCAAGCTCTTTGGCTCTCTTGATCTAGGTTGTTAATCTCTCTTCTACTCATTTTTGCATTGGGCCATGAGTTTTTTCCTACTATATTTGTGCTCTTTGGGCTCTACATTACTGGGGAGCATGGTTTCTTTTGCAATCTCACCATTTGGGGATGATAGTCTTGATGTGGTTGTAGCTTAGTCTTCAACACTTGTTGGCTTTTGAATTGTCATTTCGACAATCTTCATCACATTGAACAATAAATACATAATATCAAAGTATTACACATTTCAAATCAAATGTACAAAAGTTAAAGCATTACACATTTAAAACTGACTATAAAAGTGCCAAAGTATTGCGATTTCACATTAAAAATTGTGACATGACTTCACGCACCTCTTCACTTCCTACTGCTTTCAAACTAAGTGATAGAGATAGTTATCATTAGGAAAGGGACATTAAAAATAAGCTTTTATACCAAGAGACCACACCATACTACCCTCCCTTAGATGAGAATGAAGATGGTAACATCCCAAGTGATGTTGTTCTCAAGCATAGGGAGAAGGAAAGGATCAGCAGAGGCCATAATCTCAGCAAGCCGGTCTACGCCAAAGAGAAGAGTGATACGTTGTTGAAAGAAGATCTTATGGCTCAACATGATATGAATTGATATTTATCAAGGAGTTTGAAGGGGCTGATTGGGTTGGATGGGTAGATTTCGAGGAAACATTGCACCTCCTTCATAGACAACTTTACACACCTCAAAACACTCTCCAAACTATCATAAGACACAGAGACCCATAACTTTCAGCAAAGACATGATATTCAATATTCAATCACATATTGAGATGCCCTTGAAATGGGCTTTGCTCTGATATAAGTTTCGTAAGAAATAGAGAAGCGGTTGGAAAGATATGGGCAGTTTACTAGATGGGGGTAAAAACTATCTAAAAAGGAAATAGTCACACAAAGAGAGTAATAGATTTTTGGTTTGACATCTAATAAAATAAGTGAAGACATAGGATGATGCTCCTTGAAGAGAGCTTCTTGCTGATATAAGTTTCATCCAAATCGGACCATTGAGCAAAAAGTTGTGAGCAAAATACTGATGGGGAGTCAAACTGTCATGAAAAACACCTACTCCTTCTACTGGTGCCAACTTGGGAGAATACTACCTCCATGCTTAGACTTCATCAACGATCCAAGTCCCTCATCAATGATCCAAGTCCCATAGAGGTCGCCTAAGAGGGAGGGAAGAGCTCCCTTTGTGGCTTGGGAAATAGATAAACCATGTATGTGCAATGAGCAACCGAATAGACAATACTTTTGAGCACTTTGGAAGAGAAAACAATGGAAAAAGGAAAGAGACACTCAAGAGAGAGAACCTGAAGTGACCTTCATTACCAATAGAGTGAGACTCCACTCCAATGCAATGCAAAATACTATAAACACAAGGGAGAAGAAGAGGTTTCATGCGTACAAGAGGGAGCGGAAGCTCCAAGACTACTCATAGAGAGAGAATGAACTAGAGAGAGATGGACTCAAGAGTCTACATAAGAGAATATCTACAAGAGGGAGAGAAGGCTCATGGAAGACACTTGAGGAGACTAGAGATACAACAACATGAGGCCTAATGGTGGAAGAGATGATGAACAAGGGAGAGGAGGGCTCCTTTTATAGAGATTTTTTCACCCGCCTTCACCCATTTACAATTGCTGCCTGTAGATTCCTTTCTCCATCAATCGCATAAGCCTGTATGTCACCATCCATGTTCTTTTTGGCTACTCTTGCCATGTGTCCCATCAAAAGATGCTCAAGACTCATGGAAGACACTTGAGGAGACTAGAGATACAACAACATGAGGCCTAATGGTGGAAGAGATGATGAACAAGGGAGAGGAGGGCTCCTTTTATAGAGATTTTTTCACCTGCCTTCACCCATTTACAAGAGGGAGAGAAGGCTCATGGAAGACACTTGAGGAGACTAGAGATACAACAACATGAGGCCTAATGGTGGAAGAGATGCTGAACAAGGGAGAGGAGGGCTCCTTTTATAGAGATTTTTTCTCCACCCGCCTTCACCCATTTACAATTGCTGCCTGTAGATTCCTTTCCCCATCAATCGCATAAGCCTATATGTCACCATCCATGTTCTTTTTGGCTACTCTTGCCATGTGTCCCATCAAAAGATGCTCAAGACTCTTAAAATATTGAGAAAGTCAAGAGTCTCCCCTCATGGAGCCCATAGGGACCCTAACTTTTCCATATGTCCACATCCTCCTTATTCCACATAGGAATTCTAGAAGGATTCCTCTTGACTCCATAGTCCTCCACATGCCTTCCACATGCTTGGCATGTGGCCTCTCTTATATTATTGGAACACATGGACATGAGCCCACCTCTTTATATGACTCACTCTTCCTATTTTCTAAGAACCCCATAATATCCCATACACAAATAACTCTCACCCCATACCAAGGTATTTATCAGTCATACACATGGTATTTACAATGATCCATTCCATCATCCTCTCAATCCCATACAATATCTTAGAAAATAGAAATAGGTGAGAGCTGCTAGGCTATCACTTGATACTCAAACTCTTATCAAACATAGAAGAAAACAATACCAATGCCAAATAAAAAATATGAATTTTTGGCATCACATCTTCCCCCCCTCAGCAAATTCTCTCTAGTAACAGAGAGGGTTTGCTGGCCCTCAAGGTAGTTGAGCATAGAAGAATTTAAGGTGATACCTCGGGGGGGTCACTCATCATATGTAACCCTATCACGTGAGTTCAACAGAAGGATATTTTTTATTTCTAAAATTTACAGAAATAAATATACATAAGGGACTATTTAAAATAGTTTTGGGAAAAATTTACAGATTTGTATAGAAAAGGGGTACTTATTAATGAAAAATTTACAAATAAGGGATTTTAGAAATAGGCCTTGAACGCATGTGGTATAGAGGGCTTATACATAGTGACCCCCCCGAGGGTGATACTCATTGGTGCGTCCGGCTATCACCATGCCGTCAACATCCTCAAGTTGATAGGTTCCATTGGTGAACTTCTTCTTGAGTCGATGTGGTCCCTCCCATTGGCCGATAAACTTTTTATCTAGCCACTTGTCCAAATGGCTATAAAATCTCATGACCAAATCTCCTTCTGCAATATCTTTCTTCTTGCGTAATTTGGTGTCAAAACGGGCCTTGCACCTTTTTTGAGAAGCTTCCAAGTTTTGTAAGGCCTATAATTTGCATTCATCCAAGGCTTCTAGGTGTACCAAGCGTTGAGCATAGGCATCCTCCTATCCTTCTATTCTTGCAACAGTAGTGCGAAGACTATGTATCTCCAATTCAATGGGTAAAATGGCTTCTATTCCATACACTAGTTGGAATGGTGTAAACCCAATAGCTAGCTCGTGTGTGGTTCTGTAAACCCATAAAACTTCTGCCAAGTGCCTATCCCAATGCCTTTTCTTGGTGTCTACAAGCTTTCCCATTGAATTGCACAACAATCCATTTGTTTTCTCAACCAAGCCATTACATTGGGGATAGTATGGTGTGGACATGCTATGATTTATCTTTAGCTTTTGCACCACATCTTCAATTAGTTCATTTCTAAAAGATGTTCCTCCATCAGTGAGAATTTCCAAAGGACAACCAAAGCATGAAAAATTTGATCAAAGAGAAATTTTGCAACTGTGCTTGCCTTGCTATTGACTGTGGCCTTGGTCTTTGCCCACCGAGTCGCATAATCTATGGCCACCAATAAATAATGCTTGCCTTGAGATGAGCGAGGGAGTGGTGGTCCCACAAAGTCCAACCCCCACCTCTCAAATGGTCCATATGTTGGAATAGGCTTTAAGGGCCCAAGAATCAACTATCGCCTTCCAAACTTTTGGCATACTTTACAACTTCAACACCATTCATATACATCCTTATGGAGGCATGGTTAAAAGTAACCTGCATTAAGAATTCTCCTAGTTGTGCTCATTGAAGCAAAATGACCGGAGAATTCATGACACATTTCTAGGATTCTCCTAGTCTCGATGGGATGAACCACTCGACGGAGCACCTTATCTTTTCTCAATTTATAAAGAATGTCATCAATAATAGTATAGGGACAAGCCTTCCTTACCAATATCTACTTCTGTTGTGGAGTTAACCCTCGAGGAAACATGCCTTCTTCCACATATTGCTGAACATCTTGCAGTTTTGGCCATCCAGTGTCTACCCCCCGGTCTTGTACTACAATGGCTTGAGTAGCTAACTCATCTACCCTTTGATTTTCTTTTCTGTTTATATGAACAAACTTGCAAAAATCAAACTGACTACATAGTGCCATAGCCTTTTGATTAAGCTCCTTCAAATGAGGACTTCTTGTCTTGTAATGCTCTTGCGTTTGCTTTATAATAAGCTGAGAATCTCCTCTTACTTCCAATTCTTTAACTTGACTTTGAAGACAACCCTCCAAACCAAGAATCAAAGCATTATACTCAGCTGCATTGTTAGTTGTGATACTTGGAAGCTCTTGTCCTCTTGCCCACACCTCTTGACCTTCAGAATTCAATCAAGACTATCCCCCTGGCTCCTTGTTGGCATGAAGGACTAAAAGCCCCATCAAAATACAAAACAAGAGATGTTGGTGGTGTATCCCTTTCATCTTTAATGTTCTCCTTACATTTATTTTCTTCTCTTAGATCCTCTCATCCTGTGAGCAAATCTACCATAGTGGACCTAGTGGTATTTTTAGTGACAAAAGAGAAGGAGAACTCTTGAAGCTTTGACAACCATTTTGCAAATCTTCCCCTATGATTAGGCTTGCAAACTAGATATGCTAATACAGACTGAGCGGTAAGGAAGAAAAATGGTCGAGGTAATAAATAGGAGTGAAACTTTCTGATTGAAAACACCAAAGAGAGAGCTTGCTGCGCCATTTCTTCATACCTTGTTTCCACCTCTGTAATTTGTCAGTTGGCATAAAGATGGGTTGCATTCTACCTACCTCTCCTTTTTGTAGCAATACAGCACCAACTGAATGCAAAGATACACTTGGATTTTCATAAAAGTCTTGAGACCAATTAGGGGCTTCAATATTGGGCCCTTACTCATGGCCTCCTTAAGTTGTTGAAAAGACTCCTGTTGCTCCACACACCACACCCCATTGGAAAGAAACTCCTTTTCTTGTCAACAAGTTCATGGGATGCACTATCTCCATGAAATCATCACAAAAGTGTTGATAATACTTGCTCTTTCCTAGAATTCTGCGAACACCAGTGACACTCTCAAGACTTGGCAATGCCATGATTGCTTGAACCTTGTTCGGATCCATTTGCAAGCCTTCTTCAGACATAATATGCCCCAACAAGACTACTTTTATTTGAGCCAAATGACACTTGCTAGGATTTAGACACCCTTTTGCTTCATCAATCCTAGCTAAGGCCATCTTTAACTTCTCCATGTGATCCATGCACCGAGAATAAATGCAAAAATCATCCAAAAACACCCTTATGAACTTTCCCAAGTAAGGCTCAAGCACTTGACTCATGAACCTTTGAAATGTAGTTGGTGCATTGGTCAACCCAAAAGGCATCACTTTGTAAGCAAAAACTCCCCAAGGTGTGACATATGATGTTTTCTTTTAATCTTCCTCTCGAATAAAAATTTGAAAGTACCCAGAATACCCATCACATACAGAATACATCTCATGCCTTGCTACTTGGTCTAGTATTTATCTTGGAATGGCAAAGGAAAATGATCCCTCTTAGTGCATGCATTCAAAGGATGAAAGTCCACACAAACCTGCCACTTATTTCCTTTCTTTGGTGTGACGACTACAGGAGATATCCATGAATCATCAACATGAAAGATGAATACTGCTTCAAGTAGTTGTGTTATCTCTTTCTTTAGTGCCTCAGCTTGGATCACCCACAATCGCCTTAAGCGTTGCACAACTGGCTTGCTTTTTGGCTTCAACTCAATCTTGTGCTCCACAAGAGAGACTGGTCGAATAGCTTAATGCAAAGAGACATGGAAAATAATCTACTATATCCAAGTACTAGAGCTTCTCACTACCTGATAGAGAATCACCAAGAAGCTCTTCATTGCATTAGCGTCATTTAGTGTGCTCCACATCCTCCACATGAAGTATTTCTATAGGATCTTCTTGCACCACCACCTTGTTACTTCCTGATCCCGATTAGCACCAAGACAAAGACCAAAGGCCACTCCTTCCACCTCACCCTCTGAGATGGACTCCTCGGAGCTACACCTTGTCTCTTCTTCTTCATCGGTTAAGTCAGAGCTTGAACTCTCTGATGTTGAAGACTCCTCCTTGACAACTTCCTTTTTGTGGCTTCTAATGTTGTAGCACACCTTCTTATCATTTCCGTGCTGCAAAATCAATTCTCTAGTATCCCACTTTTGAACAGCCTTCACCTTGCGTAGCCAAGGCCTTCCCAAAATCAATGGATAGGCACATGCATCTGGCTTGGTAGGGATCACCTAAAAAGTAGTTAGCACAGAAACTCCACATACATCCACTTCTAGATTCTTCACAACTCCTAAGGTCTTAACCCTAGTGTTGTCAGCCAATTCGATGCGATAAGGAGAGGTAGTACTAGAGTATTTTAAATCAGCATCTATCATGGTCTTCTCACTCATAACATTAATCGATGCACCTCCATCAATGTACACATTAGAAATCGTTTGACCATCAATGATCACATCAACCACAGGTACATCATCACCAACATCTATATCTACCTTTTGAACAATAGGAATGGCACTTTTCTTCTTTTTCTTCTTTGACACTCTTCTGCTTGCTAGATTTCCCCATTCCTTTTGTAGTTTTGGAGACAGAGCAAGTAATTGACCAAAGGTGATATGTGCTTCCTTTTCTTCAAGATCGGACAAGAAGTCATAGCTTCCAATTCCTTGTCCTAAAGGAAAGTATGACTAGCTAATTCTCCTTCTAGATACCTTCTTTTTCTTACTACGGCGTTCCTCTTCCTGATGTTCCTCATCTACTTCTTCCTTGCTTTCTTCTTCTTCTTTTGCTTTACCACGCCCCCGATTAGCCATCATTACATCTCTTTCCTCATCCCCTGAAGAAGCTTCTAACAAGGATACTTGTTTTTCTTCTTTCTTTCTCAATCTAGGACACTCAGAGCAATAGTGACATTTTTCATTACATTCATAGCAAGTGACCCCACTCTTATCTTGAGGCCTATCTTCACTCTTTGGTGCTCTAGGTTGTCGTGCATTAACCAAATGCAATTTCAAATCAGCAAACTCTGCCATTAATTGGCAGATATTATGATCTAACTCAGAGGACTTTGGTACCTGAGGAATGCCCCTTACCTCCACCTTAGAAGTTGAAGCTATTGAAGACACAAGATTCGATCTTTAGAGAAGCTTCTTTCTTGGTCGCAATGCAAAGTGCCTCCATGTATGTTATTGGATCTTTACTCATTACTTTTGAGCGAAGACAAGGCTCCAAAGCCATTACAAATTTGCTCATCTTTAAGTGCTCCATCCTTGAGAGACTTTGATCCACCGATGATGTAGATGCCACAACTCACAAAGCTGCCCTTTCATACTTTGTCCATAAAGTTTCATATCGGATTGCCAACGCAGAGATCATCTCACCCTCTCCTTGATAGAACCAGTCTAACTACGACATCAAAGCATTTGGTGACTCCACTGCCCCAAATCTCTATTTCATTGCAGCCACCACTTGGTCCCAGTCCTCCTTGGTAGAGTTTGGTAAGGTCTCATGCCAACTCAAGGCTACATCGTCAAGAAAATCGAGCAAAATCTCTGCCTAATCCTTCATGGACCATCCAGAAAGCCATCATCCTCGAACAAAATCCTAAAGATAAGACTTCGGGTCTTTCCCTTGGGTCCCTCAAAACACTAGAATCTTCACCATGATGAAACACAAAAAGGAAACACCAAGATCCATATAATATCCCAAACAAGATCCAAACAAGATCCCACAGAGCCTTAGTATACCAAGACCAACTTATTATGCATAATCACTTATTGAAAACCCTCCATAATGTGATCCTCAACAAAATCTTCAAAAATAAGTGAGCAACCAGCACCATGAAAACATTGTCTATACATGCATTCAAGAATCACCCTTGTCACAATTGGAAGTGCACATAACAGCTTCAAGATATTGTACTCCATCATTTGCATAGCAAAAGAAGTTGAAAGCATTGAGAATCACCACTCCATTGTTATAGTCAAAAACTACCCAAAGAATCAACTCTTCTTCACACTAAGCTGATAGTGCATGAAACAATCCCCAATCTATCATTGTGCCTACTGCCGGCATTGTCGATTCACCAACATATTCAAGAGTTCAAACATAAAGGATATGATCATAATGACTGTGCGAATAGCTTGGGCATCACCTTCACAATCTTCTAGTTCTCTTAAACGGGCTGCAATCTCTTCTAATGGAGTTCTTCTAGGCATCTTCTTTATCACATCAGAAAACACATGCCTATACTAGGCATAACATGCAATCAAGTACACCCAAGACTGTCTAGCTCGGGGGGGTCACTATGTATAAATCCTCTATACCACGTGCGTTCAAGGCCTATTTCTAAAATCCCTTATCTGTAAATTTTTCATTAATAAAATGTACCCCTTTTCTATACAAATCTGTAAATTTTTCCCAAAACTATTTTAAATAGTCCCTTATGTATATTTATTTCTGTAAATTTTAGAAATAAAAAATATCCTTCTGTTGAACTCACGTGATAGGGTTACATATGATGAGTGACCCCCCCGAGCTGTCTAGTAAGGTGGGATGAATCCAATACCAAACGTACGTTCATGACTGGTTTCTTGGCCTCTCCTAGCCACTGACTTCTTTCACTCCCCTTTCAATCACCTACCGGCATCTCCACCAAAAAGATGTGACATGAAGTTGGGGGTAATAAACTTCACGCACCTCTTCACTTCCTATTGCTTTTGAACTGAGTGATAGAGATAGTTATCACTGGGAAAGGGACATTAAAAAGAAGCTTTTATACCAAGAGATCACACCATACTATCCTCCCTTAGATGAGAATGAAGATAGTAACATCCCAAGTGATGTTGTACTCAAGCATAGGGAGAAGGAAAGGATCAGCGGAGGCCATAATCTCAGCAAGCCGGTCTGCACCAAAAAGAAGAGTGATACGTTGTTAAAAGAAGATCTTGTGGCTCGACATGACATGAACTGATATAAATAGAGGAGTATGAAGGGGCTGATTGGGTCGGATGGGTAGGTTCCGAGGAAACATTGCACCTCCTTCATAAACACCTTTACACTTAGCTCAAAACACTCTCCAAACTATCATAAGACACAGAGACCCATAACTTTCAGCAAAGACATGATATAAATATTCAGTCACATATTAAGATGCATCTTTAAATGGGCTTTGGTTTGATATAAGTTTCGTAAGAAACAGAGAAGCTATCAAAAAGATATGGGTAGTTTACTAGACGGGGGTAAAAATTGTCTGAAAAAGAAATAGTCATACACAGGTCACCGCTACTACAACTATGCTACACATAGATGTACAGGCGACCCACACCACCAACAAAATACATAGAAAAGTAAAACCCACCAACAACAAACACACGATTCGCTCGATGGCATCAACAAAGTGTATGGAAATTCACTTCAACCACCACACACATGCCAAAGATCCTTCAATGGTGGTGATGTCTTGGTGACCCATGGAAGCTCCAAAGAAAAGCAATGGACACACTCTTCAAACAACATAGTGATCCAAGAAAACAATAGCCCATTAATAGACAGAGAAGACAATCGAATCCTTGAGATTTTGATAGAATCTCATAGAGTCTGTCACGTCACCTTGGACCCTATCCTTGGGGTTACCACACATAGAGGTGTGGCCTAATAGCTGCCACTTGGTAGACTTATCTACCACTTCATCACCTCCCTCTCATTAACATGTGGCAAATCTACCACATCAACACAGTAGCCCCACAGTGCCACATTAGATCATATCCTACCACATCATCATTGACCGTCAACTGCCATGTCAGTAGTGCCACATGTTGTGACATCACTAGAGACATGTCAACATGCCACCCTCATGCCACATCAACAAGTCCACCTCATCTACCATAAGATAAAAATGGATCAAACTGAAGTGGAATAATTGTTACTTGAATCATTTTATGCCAATCGTGCTACTTTAGACCAATTAGTTTTCCAGAGGAAGTAAAGGAATCCTTTGAGTTATGCATGTATTTGGTTAAGGTTTTCATACCCGTGATAATGCTCTTCACCTAGGTCTTCGGCTGCTTTTGTCAAAACCCAAGGTGCCTTTTGTAAAATCATCTTGCCACTGACACGATTTTCTCTTGGCCAGAAGGTTCTTTTGGTTTTCATCACTTTCAAGCCAGCCCATTCCTTCTGGGTGTCTCTATCCCCAATCATATGTTTCCACAAACTTTTAGACACATTTTTGAATATATGCATTGGTTCCAACAAATATGTGACTTTGTGTTGTCTCCACTGAGGAAGAGTATAAAATATGGAAAGATGTTGCATGCCAGGTGGAGTTTTTATGGATCATGCCAAAGTCGCTCCCAATCTTAGGACCTCATGACTGGAGGAATAGGAGCTAATTTTGGCCCCCAAAAGATGGATCCACATGAGACAAATGGTCCATAGGAAGAAACCGCCTATGCTTCTCATATACCATGTTGTTTCGATATTTTGAGTGTTGACTACACAAACTATCTCCACAATTTGGACACATAAAGTATCTGAACACTTGGAGACCTATTAAAATTCAAGGACACAAGTTACATCTTGTAGAAGCATCGCCAACCATAAGTTACATCTTGCATTTTAATAGGTAGAAGAGAATTGAGAAGAATAGAAATTTGGTACCTGAGCATCATGCAACCCATGATGATCATGCATGGTCCACATTAGAATGCCTTTAACTTGAAAATGATGTTGACACAAAGGCTTTGAAATGTCATAAACTTGCATGCCATTCCATAAAATTTGCAACTCGTCCACCAAAGGGGATGGATACACATCCATGTTTTTCACCTTATTCTTGCCTGACACAATGAGTGCCAACATCAAATGCCCCTTCTTTATGGTCATCCAAGGAGGAATATTTTATATTGTGACTATTGCTAGCCATGTGGACCATGATGTGGACTGATGTCCAAAGGGATTACCACCATCCATAGCCAGCCCAAGATGCAAACGATGAGACTCAAGACCAAACTTTGGCCACCTCTTCTCTACATGTCTCTAAGACTTTCCATCCACAGGGATCCTCAATATTCCATCCGTCAAGCGGTTGCAAGAATACCAATCCATAAGTCTAGCTAATGATCTACAATAAAACAAGTGTGCGATGCATGTTAGGATCGACATGTGTTGCAGTAACTTTCCTGGTTGTCTCCTTGTGTCTTGTTGATATTGAGATGCACCACATTGTGGCCAACATATAGAGTGATCGTATGTTCCTCTGTAAAGGATGCATTGAGACATGCATGCATTGACTTGTAATCTATTACTAATGATGCCATCATCTTCTTTGCATCCTTTCTTGAGTTGGGCATTGTATTTCCTTTTGAAAGTAGTGTTTGGAGTAACCTAGGACATTGACCCATTCAATGAATTTGAAGCAACAATTTTGGAAGTACACACATGAAACTATAGTTTAGACCACATCAAAAATCTTACTGAAGAAGGGATGTAACGCTAGTGTCTGAACATGCATAAGTTGATTGTAAATTCAAGATCAGAAGAATGGAGGAAAAAAAAAGAATGGCTTGCCCCTTCGTACAACATGGTGCTTGCTTCATGTCACAAGCTCTCCTCTTCAGGACTCATGTTATCCTCCCTATTCACTTTCACTACTTCGTCTCTTTCATTTTGTGGTGAAGGAGCATCAAAGTAATTGTTTATCATGTCCTCCATTATTTCATCTTCATTCAGGGCATCTTCTGCTTCACTACTTCTATTATGTTGCTCTTCTATATCTCTTTCTTCCCTTAGAGTGTTTTGATATCCTTGGATCAACAAATTGATTCATGAGGATGATTATGAAATGTGTGCTCTCAAACTTCCCAGAACAATCTCATCTCCTTTCATGAAATTAATTTAGTTAATCATCTCACATAAGTCACATACAAGCACAAAAAGTTACTACATGAAATGAATTTAATGAATTCACTCGTAACAAAGCTAAAACATGACTTCTACCTAATCGTTCAATTGTATCTCTGGTAAGGGGTGAAAGTGACCATATCTCTTTATGTGTGTTGTTGATATGTTGTGTAATCTCCTTATTTGTCCTATGCATCATGGAAAATCACCCAATACTTGTTGATAAAGATTTGCTCTACTAGTCTCTTCTTTTGACTCTGATGAGCTTAAAGACATCTACAAAGGTTACACATGATCATTAAAATACTAGAATCCATACAAAAGAACAAAACATGAGAAAACTTGAACCCATTTAGTTTAATCATTGAAAATTCTCTATTCTGGAAAATTTAATAGAGTCGGTATTTTCATCGATATTAACATCGAAAAAAGCATCGATAATGTTTTTTTGTCAATAGGACATTGAGCACTATAAAAAAAAACTTTAATTTATCACATGGAGCTAATGGGGGTTCCATAACATATGCTCACACAATTTGATGCATAAAGCATAGCATTACGACAGTCATTATGACTATTTATGAACTAGAAGAGGGCATGCATGGGAAAAAACATGGAAATGTTCGTTCTTGACCATGTAAATGGGATCTGATGGCCATGATATTTTGCACATGCCTCAATATAAGTGAGCTTAATTCCCTTGCAAAGTATTATGGCCATTGAGTCCCATTTTCATGGCTAGAATACCACCGAGGCATTATTTTGAACCGAAAGAAGGGATGCATGGGCAAAAACATGGAAATGTTCATTCTTGACCATGAAAATGGGATATGATGGCCATTATACTTTTCAAGGTCCTCAATACAGGTGAGATTAAGTTCCTTGAAAAGTATTGTGGCCATTGGGTCCCATTTCATGACTAGAATACCACGGAGGCATTTTTTTGAACTAGAAGAGGGTATGCATGGGCAAAAACATGAAAATGTACGTTCTTGACCATGAAAATGGGATCCGATAGCCATGATACTTTTCATAGTCCTCAATATACGTGAGATTAAGTCCCTTGCAAAGTATCGTGGCCATCAAATCCCATTTACATGACTAGAATACCACGGAGGCATTATTTTGAACCAGAAGAGGGGATGCATGGGCAAAATCATGGAAATGTACGTTCTTGACCATGAAAATGGGATCCAATGGCCATGATAATTTTCATGGTCCTCAATATAGGTGATGTTAAGTCCCTTGCAAGGTATCGTGGCCATAGAGTCCCATTTGCATGACTAGAATACCATCAAGGCATTATTTTGAACCAAAAGAGGGGATGCATGGGCAAAAACATGAAAATGTTCATTCTTAACCATGCAAATGGGATCCGATGGCCATTTTGCTTTGCAAGGTCCTCAATATAAGTGATTTTAAGTCCCTTGCAAAGTATTGTGGCCATCGGGTCCCATTTGCATGACTAGAATACTACCCAGGCAAAGAGGGGATGCATGGGGAAAAAAATATAAATGTATGTTCTTAACCATGAGAATGGGATCCGATGGCCATGATACTTTTCATGGTACTCAATATAGGTGATATTAAGTCCCTTAAAAAGTATCATGGACATCGAGTCCCATTTTCATGACTAGAATACCATTGAGGCATTTTTTTGAACCAAAAGAGGGGATGCTTGGGAAAAAACATTGAAATATTCATCCTTGACCATGAAAATGGAATCTGATGGCCATGATATTTTGCATGGGACTCAATATATATGATTTTCACTCACTTTAAAAGTATCATGGCCATCAGGTCCCATTTGCATGACTAGAATACCATGGAGGCATTATTTTAAACTAGAAGAGGGGATGCATGGGTAAAAACATGGAAATGTTCATTCTTGACCATGCAAATGGGATTTGATGGCCATGATACTTTGTATGGTCCTCAATATAGGACAGTATAAGTCCTTTGAAAAGTATCATGGCCATCAGGTCCCATTTGCATTACTAGAATACCACTGAGGCATTATTTTGAACCAAAAGAGGAGATGCATGGGAAAAATATGGAAATGTTCGTTCTTGAAGATGCAAATGGGATCCGATGGCCATGATACTTTTTATGGTCATAAATATAGGTGGGATTAAGTCCCTTATAAAGTATTTAGGTGATCGGGTCCCATTTGCATTATTAGGGCATTATTTTGAATCATAAGAAGGGATGCATGGTTAAAAACATGAAAATGTTTTTTCTTGATCATGCAAATGGGATCCGATGGCCATTATAATTTGAATGGGACTCAATATGAATGAGTTGAAGTCACTTTCAAAGTATCATGGCCATGGGGTCCCATTTGCATGACTAGAATACCATGGAGACATTATTTTGAACCAAAAGAGGGGATGCATGAGCAAAAACATTGAAATGTTTGCTCTTGACCATGCAAATGGGATCTAATGGCCATGATATTTTGAAAGGGCCTCAATCTAGGCCATTGAGTTCCATTTACTTGACTAGAGTACCTCTGGTAAATTATTTTAAACCAGAAGAGGGGATGCATTGGGCAAAACATGCAAATGTTCATTCTTGACCATGCGAATGGGATCCGATGGCCATGATATTTTGCACGGGCCTCAAGCTAGGTGATTTTAAGTTCCTTACAAAGTATAGTGGCCATAAGGTCCCCTTTGCATGACTAGAATACCACCGAGGAATTATTTTGATATGTGGTGAAAAAGTGATACGGATCCTTAAAAATAACACATTTTTCTACACCAAATGGAATAGTACCTAGCGAAAATATTTGTACCATTGTGAATTAGAGGACTACCAATTTTAATCCTATTTCTCAAATGGATGCCGAACATGGCCATGGAAAATCGACATCTCAGACCCACAACATCCCGGTTCAATTAAAAAGGTAACGGACCCTAAAACAATGCCCATAGCTTTTAAACTACACCCCATTTCATGCTATCACCGTACCAACTCTGTGAAGACATGGAATAGGGATTAAATACCCTAAACCCATAAGCATATGCTTTAAAGTTTCACTACTACACACGCATCCTATTGCGACGTTTACGTACCGACGATTAGCGCCCGCTTAGCGTTAATCGTCGGTATAAAAATCGGGTGTCGTAAATCGTCGCTATATAGCGACTTTTACTAAGCGTCGCTATATAGCGACGTTAGTAAAAGTTGCTATATAGCGACTTTTAAAGGTCGCTATATAGCGACACTGAAACACTATATTATAGCGACGTTTTACAGAGAGGTTTTTTTTTTTTAAAAGCCTTAAAATTTATTTTCTTCCAATGACAAAATTTTTTAAATTTTCATACATGTTTGAGCTCATAGAGAATTAAAAAATGAGAGCATGTACATCAAGCCTTTGAAGCTCATATATTCATGTCCAAGTTTGAGAAGAGAAAAATCAAATTAAATAAGAGCATTTACATCAACTGTTTCATCTTGAGCCAAGTCTAAGGCGCCAAGCAAGTCTATCTCCAACTCTATACCGAGTTGATCTCCTATATCATCATCGTACTCTAGCATCGTACGTTCACCTAAAAGTATTTGATCATCTTCTTCAATTAAGCTTAAGTGTGGTGATTGATCTTGACGATTGTTGTCTTCCTCGTCAATATTGTGATCTCCATCCTCCTCCCGTGCGATGTCATTATGCGCATCTTCCTCTTGCCTCATATGGTGATCTACATCTTCTTCGCTAGATTCATCAATTGGATCCGGCATTGGTAGTGGCATCTCCATATCCACATCTCGATCTTCAAAAATCTGCTTACTTCATGGTGCAACTTGGATCACGTACCACCATCTTGGATCAGAACGATCCGGATGAAAAACCACCTATATTGAAGATGAAAAATCACGTGCCAAATGTCGTCAATTATATATATATCAATGGACTTAAAAAACGAAAGCTTCGACTAATTAAATCATTAGTATGCACCTGCTCACAGTGCTCGGGAAGAACAAAAGTATCACTTTCATCGGTCCAATGTTTGGTGGAGTCTATTGCAAAGAGACCGCTACCATCTTTTCTCACAGTCGCATGGGGACCGTTGTAAGTAGTTCTAAACCATTTTACATCAAGAATGAAAATAGTAAATCGTCTGAAATCAATTTCATAGATGTCGCGTATGGTTCCATAATAATCCAACTGTGAGGAGAGAAGATTGGTATCCGAAGCACTTGCTCGGCTATCTTGTGTGAAGTTAGCCATGACTCCACAATCATACGTGACTCTCTTTGAATCGATGCGTTCTACGCGAAAATGTCGTCCATATGACCATAATGCACTGTACTTTTTGTACTGTAAAAGAGCATCATTAAAACAATGAAGATGCACCTATTTTATAGCATATATTGCCACAAATAATTACTTAATTACATCAAGAGATAAGAAACTTACATGCACCATACATCCAGATGATAACTCCCGCTCGCGCTCGTTTATTGTCTCTCCATCACGTTCGGCTTTACGTATAGCTAGTTGTAGCCAATCAAGTGACATGTGAGTAGGGAGAAGAGCTAGATCTCGTGGATATGGTTGTGATCGCCTGTACATTACTCTGAATCTCGTCCTTGCATTTATTCTTTCTGCTTTGGCCACTTCATATCTCTCAATCCACTTCTGCATCTCAGGGCTATTGAGGATACAAAACTTATTGAATTTCTCCATTTGCTCTTCGCTCATCTTTCTTTCAATCCCTTTTCCTTGGGGGACCTCGCCAATGATGCGATCATCATCCTTGTTGTGCCAAGCTTGCGGCATATCAGGATCCGTGGATGCAAGAAACTCTGTGATATATACTAATGACTCTTGCACAAGCCATCCCTCTGCCATGCTTGCTTCTGGTCTTGCTCTTTGTCTTACAAACCCCTTTAAAGTTTTCATAAACCGCTCGAGAAAAAACATCCATCGATTATGAACGGTACCTGCTATAGCCACCTCATCAACTATGTGCACAAGCAAGTGGACTTGAGTTGTCATAATGCTTGAGGGAAAGTGCTTCTCAAGCAAGCATACGGCTTCGATGAATTCCACCCTAGCCTTCTCGATGCTCGATATAGAGATCTCTTTTTGAGATATCCACCTATTTCACATGTCCATGCATATGTAAGATATTTGAGATATCCACCTATTTCACATGTCCATGAAGAAAATACATAATGCAAATTGATAGTAAGCATACCTCACAATACCACAGATCTTGAATATAGCATTTCTAACATCTTCTTGTAAGCACCCTTTTATTGTAATTGGAAGGATGAACTATCAAAGCAACAATGAAATCATGTCAACAATATAACATAATAATAATTACGCTAATGCATCACTATTATCGGTACACTAATTCTACTTAGAATACCTGTAAGACCTTGTGCCAATCATGGGACTTGAGGCCACTAAGCTTATTGTCCTTTGAAAATGCTCCTTTCAAGCAACGCATGTACCCTGTCGGTGTTTGAAAAGAGGCAATGTCTGCCTTGATCGCTGCCTCCTCTCCTCCCTCGTAGAGAGGATCCACGTTGCTTTCGGGAGGACAACTTTTCCTGAAGCATGCACTTGGGGCCACAAACGAGACATCCTATTCATAGCACGCAAGTCTTCTCGCACTCCTCTCGAGTCCTTGGAACCAACCAAGTGTGCCCAAATGGTAGCCCCCACATTCTTAAAGATATGCATGGGATCCAAGAGATGATTGATTTGTAACTGACTCCAATAAGGAAGCTTGTGAAAGATCGATAGCCTCTTCATACCAGGAGGAGGTTCCTCTCCATTCTCCCTCCAAGCTTGAATCCAATCACTTGCTTTCAAATATGATGGTGGTGGATCAAGCTGACCTCCACGTGCGAGATGGTCGAGCGGAAGGTATCGAGCATGACCTTCATAAACATTTTTCCTCATGTGTTTGGAGTAGCGTGCAAGCGATTTTAGAGCGGGTCCACAAACAGGACAAGCATGGTACCCACTTGTAACAAGCCCTGCACGCGTGCATGAATATGTTAGTACAAGACATGCGTGCAAAAGAGAGTAAAAAAAGCATAATCCCTCATTGTACATGTAAAGACATAACCACGTACCTGCGCACTCTCCATATCCTGGGTAGTCATGCATGGTCCACATCAAGATACCCCTGACTAAAATATCATTGGTATGCCTAGGAGCTCTGGAAATATCAAAGACCTGCACTCCTCTCCATAATATCTGTAACTCCTCTATCAAAGGTGCCATGTACACGTCCATGTTTTTTGCCTTGTACTTTCCTGGCACAAGTAGTGCAAGCATGAGGTGTCCCTTTTTTATTGTTAGCCATGGTGGGATATTGTAATTCACCACGACTATGGGCCATGTCGACCAAGATGTCGAGCGTAACCCGAAAGGATTCACGCCATCCATGGCTAGCTCAAGATGTAAGTTGCGTGGCTCTCTCGCAAAGTCCGGCCACTGATTATCTATGTGCTTCCAAGCCGCACAATCTGCGGGAATCCTCAATGTGTGATCAGTGGACCGATGAGATGCATGCCATGTCATCAACTCCGCTATGGATTTGCATCGAAACATGTGTTGTATTCTTGCAATGATGGGAAAGTGTCTTAAGACCTTTACCAGTATCCTCTCACCCTGCAAGTCATCTCTATATCGTTGTTCCCCACACTTTGGACAACTAGCCAAATCTCCATGCTCACGACGAAAGAGAATACAATCATTACGGCAAGCATGGATGGTATCATAATCCATACCCACCATTGTTAGCATCTTTTTCGCTTCATCTCTTGATGCGGGCATGGTATTTGGTGCAGGCAACATATTTTGGAGCAACCTATGACAAAGACACTATCCAAATGATGATTCTCAAAACAAACAATATCCAAATAATGAGTCAATCAAATTAATGCAAGGGCTAACCTCATTAAGGCCGAGACACTTGTATCCGACCACCCATACTGTACTTGTAGATTCAAGATTGAGAGACAAGCACGTAGTTTAGACATCCTGGCACCCTCGTACAATTGTGTTGATTGCAACTCTCGCATTTTCACCTCAGACTCTGACATCATGTGTACGTGGGATGTAGTGCCCCTAAAAATGGAATCCATCATGTCGACCATACCCTCGTCATCATCCGGGAGACTATAGTCTTGTTAAAAGTGAGAAGGTGTATGTGTACCCTCGTCATCCTGTCATAAGCTCATTCGTGTAAATAGAAGATCTTCTAATTCCAGGTATACAATAAGATTGCGAACTTAAATAGCTTTGACTTACCGATGATCCATCAACATGTGCAACACCAACGGGGGGTACTGGTTCCGGCTCCTCCCCATACATCTGCAAGTGGCGCATGATAATACGACGTTGATGTCGTACTTCTCACTTGCAATGAGTGCAATGACAATATAACCTCTCCATAAGCCACTTCGTGCTCCCGGGCGTTGGCGCATCATCGGATGAGCTTCCACTCGTCCCTTCCATCTACACTTATAAAACCAAAACATAAGCATGAAGAGGAGATGTACACAATTATGAGCATTGCATGTTTAATTTGAGCTTCTCTTGAGGCTATATAAAAAGAATGACGTCGCTATATAGTAAGGATTGAAACAAAAAATCCTATATAGTAAGGCTATGTAGTAAGAGGAGATATTGACAATTATAGGCATAGCATGTTTGAGCTTCACAAGAGGCCACACCAAAAAATAAACAGTAAGCGTCGCTATATAGCGACGCTCTGTTCCGTTGCTATATAGCGACGAATAAGCGTCGCTGTGGGTTAAAACCTGAAACGCCGAAACCCGCGGCGTTTTGCTCAAAGCTTTCCTAATCTCTCAAGTAAGCTCCCCAAAATCTCCTCCCACCTATTTTCACTGACCTCCCATCTATTCCAAGCAACCTCCTACTCTATTTCCCACTCCTCACCCTTCTCCTACCTCTTGTGCACCCTCTCTCTCCTTTTTCCCTCTTTGGTTTCCAGAAAGAAAGTTCTTCAAAAGGTGAGTTTCTTTCAACAATGTAGGTTGTTTGTTTATTAGCTTTGGTTTTGTGAGTGTTTCTACTTGTATTGCTAAAGTTTTAAACTAGTTTTCATGCTTGATTAGAAAGGATTCAAACAAAAAACGAAATTTCAAGAAAGAAAGAAAGAAACTCACCTCTTCTTCCTGTATTTCTCTTCCTTCTCTTCCTTCTCTTCTCCTCAATCTCCTCCTTTCCTTGTCTCCTCAATCTTCTCTTTCCTTGTCTCCTTTCAAGAAGTTGCTTTTGTGATCTCCTCTTTCCACTAACATCTTATTTGAAAAAATGGGTTGTTTTCTCTCTTTTGTAGGGCCAGTCCACTACACCGAGCGGGACATACTCTCTCTTTTGTGGGCCCAGTCCACTACACCGAGCGGGACATACTTTTACAGGTAAGTGCTTCCTCTTCTTTCCATTTAAGCATAAGCTCCTTCTCTTTTTCCGCATAAGCTCCTTCTCTTTTTCCGCATGAGCATAAGCATGAGCTTATGCTTATGCTTATGCATAAGCATAAGCATAAGCTCATGCTTATGCTCATTCATGAGCATGAGCTTATGCGTAAGTTTCCGCATAAGCTTATGCGGAAATAGAGAATGAGAGAAGCTTATGCTTCTCTCATTCTCTTTTTCCGCATAAGCTCCTTCTCTCATTCCGCATAAGCTCCTTCTCTATTTCCGCATGAGCATAAGCATGAGCTTATGCTTATGCTTATGCTTAAGCATAAGCTCATGCTTATGCTCATGCATGAGCATGAGCTTATGCGTAAGTTTCCGCATAAGCTTATGCGGAAATAGAGAATGAGAGAAGCTTATGCTTCTCTCATTCTCTTTTTCCGCATAAGCTCCTTCTCTCATTCCGCATAAGCTCCTTCTCTATTTCCGCATGAGCATAAGCATGAGCTTATGCTTATGCTTATGCTTAAGCATAAGCATAAGCATAAGCATAAGCTCATGCTTATGCTCATGCATGAGCATGAGCTTATGCGCAAGTTTCCGCATAAGCTTATGCGCAAGTTTCCGCATAAGCTTATGCGAAAATAGAGAATGAGAGAAGCTTATGCTTCTCTCATTCTCTTTTTCCGCATAAGCTCCTTCTCTATTTCCGCATGAGCATAAGCATAAGCATAAGCATAAGCTCATGCTTATGCTCATTCATGAGCATGAGCTTATGTGTAAGTTTCCGCAAGAGCTTATGCGGAAATAGAGAATGAGAGAAGCTTATGCTTCTCTCATTCTCTTTTTCCGCATAAGCTCCTTCTCTCATTCCGCATAAGCTCCTTCTCTATTTCCACATGAGCATAAGCATGAGCTTATGCTTATGCTTATGCTTAAGCATAAGCATAAGCATAAGCTCATGCTTATGCTCATGCATGAGCATGAGCTTATGCGCAAGTTTCCGCATAAGCTTATGCGGAAATAGAGAATGAGAGAAGCTTATGCTTCTCTCATTCTCTTTTTCCGCATAAGCTCCTTCTCTCATTCCGCATAAGCTCCTTCTCTATTTCCGCATGAGCATAAGCATGAGCTTATGCTTATGCTTATGCTTAAGCATAAGCATAAGCATAAGCTCATGCTTATGCTCATGCATGAGCATGAGCTTATGCGCAAGTTTCCGCATAATAGAGAATGAGAGAAGCTTATGCTTCTCTCATTCTCTTTTTCCGCATAAGCTCCTTCTCTATTTCCGCATGAGCATAAGCATGAGCTTATGCTTATGCTTATGCATAAGCATAAGCATAAGCATAAGAATAAGCTCATGCTTATGCTCATTCATGAGCATGAGCTTATGCGTAAGTTTCCGCAAGAGCTTATGCGGAAATAGAGAATGAGAGAAGCTTATGCTTCTCTCATTCTCTTTTTTCGCATAAGCTCCTTCTCTCATTCCGCATAAACTCCTTCTCTATTTCCGCATGAGCATAAGCATGAGCTTATGTGCAAGTTTCCGCATAAGCTTATGCGGAAATAGAGAATGAGAGAAGCTTATGCTTCTCTCATTCTCTTTTTTCGCATAAGCTCCTTCTCTCATTCCGCATAAGCTCCTTCTCTATTTCCGCATGAGCATAAGCATGAGCTTATGCGTATGCTTATGCTTAAGCATAAGCATAAGCATAAGCTCATGCTTATGCTCATGCATGAGCATGAGCTTATGCATAAGCATAAGCTTAAGCATAAGCATAAGCATAAGCTCATGCTTATGCTCATGCATGAGCATGAGCTTATGCGCAAGTTTCCGCATAAGCTTATGCGGAAATAGAGAATGAGAGAAGCTTATGCTTCTCTCATTCTCTTTTTCCGCATAAGCTCCTTCTCTATTTTCGCATGAGCATAAGCATGAGCTTATGCTTATGCTTATGCATAAGCATAAGCATAAGCTCATGCTTATGCTCATTCATGAGCATGAGCTTATGCGTAAGTTTCCGCAAGAGCTTATGCGGTGCGGAAATAGAGAATGAGAGAAGCATATGCTTCTCTCATTCTCTTTTTCCGCATAAGCTCTTTCTCTTTTTCCGCATGAGCATGAGCATGAGCTTATGCGCAAGTTTCCGCATAAGGTCCTTCTCTATTTCCGCATGAGCATAAGCTCCTTCTCTCTTTCCGCATGAGCTCCTTCTCTCTTTCCGCATAAGCTCCTTCTCTATATCCGCATGAGCATAAGCATGAGCTTATGCTTATGCTTATGCATAAGCATAAGCATAAGCTCATGCTTATGCTCATGCATGAGCATGAGCTTATGCGTAAGTTTCCGCATAAGCTTATGCGGAAATAGAGAATGAGAGAAGCATATGCTTCTCTCATTCTCTTTTTCCGCATAAGCTCCTTCTCTTTTTCCGCATGAGCATAAGCATGAGCTTATGCTTATGCTTATGCATAAGCATAAGCATAAGCTCATGCTTATGCTCATTCATGAGCATGAGCTTATGCGTAAGTTTCCGCATAAGCTTATGCGGAAATAGAGAATGAGAGAAGCTTATGCTTCTCTCATTCTCTTTTTCCGCATAAGCTCCTTCTCTCATTCCGCATAAGCTCCTTCTCTATTTCCGCATGAGCATAAGCATGAGCTTATGCTCATGCATGAGCATGAGCTTATGCGCAAGTTTCCGCATAAGCTTATGCGGAAATAGAGAATGAGAGAAGCTTATGCTTCTCTCATTCTCTTTTTCCGCATAAGCTCCTTCTCTATTTCCTCATGAGCATAAGCTCCTTCTCTCTTTCCGCATGAGCTCCTTCTCTCTTTACGCATAAGCTCCTTCTCTATATCCGCATGAGCTTATGCTTATGCTTATGCATAAGCATAAGCATAAGCTCATGCTTATGCTCATGCATGAGCATGAGCTTATGCGTAAGTTTCCGCATAAGCTTATGCGGAAATAGAGAATGAGAGAAGCTTATGCTTCTCTCATTCTCTTTTTCCGCATAAGCTCCTTCTCTCATTCCGCATAAGCTCTTTCTCTTTTTCCGCATAAGCTCTTTCTCTTTCGCTTTTGCGTGAGCATATGCGGAAATAGAGAATGAGAGAAGCTTATGCTTCTCTCCTTCTCTATTTCCGCATATGCCGAAACATGAGCATAAGCTTATGCTCACCCATGAGCATCCGCATAAGCTCATGCGGAAAAAGAGAAGGAGCTTATGCGGAAATAGAGAATGAGTTTCTGCATAAGCTCTTTCTCTTTTTCCGCATAAGCTCTTTCTCTTTCTCTTTTGCGTGAGCATATGCGGAAATAGAGAATGAGAGAAGCTTATGCTTCTCTCCTTCTCTATTTCCGCATATGCGGAAACATGAGCATAAGCATGTGGAAACTCATGTTTCCGCTTATGCTTCTCTCCTTCTCTTTTTCTGCATAAGCTCCTTCTCTTTTTCCGCATGAGCATAAGCATGCGGAAACTCATCCTTCTCATGCTTATGCTCATGCATGTGCATGAGCTTATGCTTAAGTTTCCGCATAAGCTCATGCTTATGCGTGAGCTTATGCGGAAATAGAGAATGAGAGAAGCATAAGCTCATTCTCTATTTCCCACTCTATTTCCCCCTTCTCTCATTTCCCCCTTCTCTCCTTCTCTATTTTCCCTCATTTCTTTCCCCTTCTCTCATTCTCTATTTCCTCATTCTCATTCTTTTCTTTCCTTTACATCTTCTTTCCCTCTTATCTTTCCCTCTTCTTTCCCTCTTTCCTTTCCCTCTTCTTTCTTCTTGCCTATGCCTATGCCTATGAGAATGCTCATGTTTGTTTATTTGTTTTCTGTTTTCGTGTTTGTGTCTATGTTAGACATGGGATCACGTCGCTCATCGGACGAGTACGGACAGCCTCGCAGGAGGAGAGCTCACGATCTATATGCTCCAGAGGACTTTGATTCCTCTCAGGCGACTACCCCGAGGACTACCCCTGGTTCGACTCCTATCGGTCCTAGCACTGCGACTACCCCTGGTCCGACCCCTCTTCCACGTAGCACTGCGACTACCCCTCAGGGGACTCCTTTGCTAGCCGCGCATGGCTTTGTCGGGACTCCCGACGAGTTTGTAGCGCAGATCAGCGATGAGGAGGCAGCGAGATTCTTCTCTCTGCTCTCTCAGAGGACCTCCGCAATTCCTTCCCCTACACCGACGGGTGGACGTACAGCCCAGCCATCCCCTTGCGCCCCTTCGACCGCGGGATCATCGCCTGCGCATGCCTCCCGCAAGGGAAGGAAGAGTAGGATGGGCGGCTCATGTTGTGCTGACTCAGGAGATGTAGACGAGTCAGCACACTCACGCTCCTTTAGGTCTCCACTTGGTCCGGAGACACAGTATCAGTCAGGTCCCTTTCCCTCTCCTACTCCCACAGATACTCCTCGATCCGGAAGCGGTCGCGCAGCTTCCACTCCTTCAGACTCTGCTACCGTCAGTCCCCTTACTCATCAGGGGATCTCTCCTATCAAATCACATCTGCCGGAGAGATAATAGAAGACAAAAAGGGCAAAGCAGTGATGGCCGCCATGAGGCGGTTGATGAGTCATCACTTCAAGAGTGGCATAAATATCGATTGGCGGTATCAAGATGCCCAAAAGAAGCAGGCGGCGATCGATGAGTTAAAACAAAGATATCCTAATCCGCCAAATGTGGAGTTTAATAACAGTTATATGCTCGAGCACATGGGTTTGGTCCTAAAGCATCGCAGATCAACCATGCGTACTTCCATTACAAAGGGGTTGGCTAAACCCAGTTGGGCAGACAAAGCTGATTGGAAGTACTTCAAGAAGCAACATAGGGACCATCCCGAAATGTTCGAGGGTCAGAGGAGGGCTGCGAAGAGACGGCTGGACGTCGTAGGTACTTCGCACTTTGGTGCAGGCGGACGGTATGCGTTCGAGGCAACCGTGGTAAGTTTACTTCTTTCCATTTAATGTATTGTTCTATTTGTTTTACTTACATATTACATGCACTTTATCTAACTCTAACTCTCGTAAATTGGATCCACAGCAAGCTGCGATGGGTCGTCTTCCTACGGATGCAGAGATGCGGCACGCATTTCGGATAGAAACCAAGCCGTGGTTCATTGAGCAAGAGGCAATGGGAGCGACAGTTGATTGGGCTGAGGTGGCTACTCGCACGGTATAAGTTTACTCCTACTTGTAATCTCACTTTTTAATTTAAGTTCCAATCTAATTTTCGATTTATATGGTTCACTCTTAGGGTCAAAGCTCAAGCGTCCCATCATCAGAGACGAGCGATCAACAGGGGCAAGGATCGGACGTAGGTGCCGAGGACGAGGGAGAAGACGCAGGTGTCGGGGACGAGGGAGAAGATGCAGGTGTCGAGGACCAGGGAACAGCCCAACAAGACGATTCGGATTCGGATTCGGATTAGTAGTGGTAGTAGCATTTTGTATATCCGCTGTATATCCGCTCGTTAGAGCAATTTTGTATCGCCCTTTCACAGGGTAATTTTGTTTCAAACACAGTTGTATATGTATATGCATTTCTTCCTCATCGTTCACAAGAACAATTTTGTATCACCCTGCAAGCAAGGGAAATTTTGTTATAAAAAACTTTCTTTTGTAATTACAAAAAAAAAAAAAGGGTTAGTGGGGCTAAACAGGGCCAAAAGGAAGCCCTGTTTAGCCCCACTAACCCTTTTTTTTAACTTCTGTTAATCATCGCTATATAGCGACGTTTACCAGTGTCGCTATATAGCGACGCTGTTAATCGTCGCTATATAGCGACGTTTGCATCGTCGCTATATAGCGACGTTTGAATCGTCGCTATATAGCGACGTTTACCAGCGTCGCTATATAGCGACGGTTTATAGTGATGCTCCTTTTCCGACGATTTTAACGACTTTTATAGCGACCTTTGCGCCCGTGAAAAAAAAAAATTTTAATGTAAAAAGCGTCGGTATTTCCGTCGGAAAATGGCCTATGCCTTGTAGTGTTTTAAGCTTTATGCATAAAGCTTTAAGCATATGCTTATGGGTTTAGGGTATTTAATCCCTATTCCATGTCTTCACAGAGTTGGTTTTAAGCTTTAAGCATATGCTTTAAAGCTTAAAACCTTCTCGGGGGGGTCACTATGTATAAATACTCTATACCACGTGCGTTCAAGGCCTATTTCTAAAATCCCTTATCTGTAAAATTTTCATTAATAAAATGTATCCCTTTTCTATACAAATCTGTAAATTTTTCTCAAAACTATTTTAAATAGTCCCTTATGTATATTTATTTATGTAAATTTTAGAAATAAAAAATATCCTTCTGTTGAACTCACGTGATAGGGTTACATATGATGAGTGACCCCCCCGAGAAAACCTTTAAGCCCTCTTTAAGCACATGCATAAGCATATCCTTTAAAGCTTTAAGCTTTATGCATATGCTTTAAACTTTAAGCTTTATGCATATGCATAAAGCATAAAGCTTTAAATCTTTAAGCATATGCTTCCCGAGGCTTGAAGCATATGCATATATCATATGCTTTAAAGCTTTAAGCTTTATGCATATGCATAAAGCTTTAATGCATAATCATATGCTTCAAGCCTATATGCTTCTTGAGGCTTTAAGCATATGCTTCCCTTCCAAGGGATGCATTTATCCAGGGGCGAGAGAACATAGTGTTGAAGTGGATGGAGACTTCACCAATGTGTTGCATGGAATCCTTGCACTCCTTGAAATGATGCTTCCCTTTCCCAATCCTTCCCTTGTCCTTTTCTTCTGTTTTCTTCCATTTTGTTTTCTCCCTTTCTGCTTTATGAATGTATGTTTTTTAAAATAATCTTAATTTAAAAGCATATTTTTAATGAATTTATGTTTTTTATGCATATGCTTAAAGCTTAAAAGCTTTATGCCTGGTTTGAAGCATATGTATAAATCTTTAAAGCTTTAAGATATGCTTTAAGGCTTTTAAGCTTTAAGCATATGGATGAGCATATGCTTTAAAGCTTTAAGCTTTATGCATGTGCTTCAAAGATTTATGCATATGCATAAAGATTTAAATCTTTGATTAGTTTAATTAGTATGCATTTATTCAAGAGTGAGTGCTCGGGAACACAACGATTAAATGGATGGAGACTTCACCATTGTGCTCTCGGGATTCCTCACTCTCCCTGAAAAAATGCATGTTTAATTAGAATGGATTCTAAAAGTTTAAATAAAATATTTTCAAACGTAAAATAAATTCTCCCATTTCATTTTGTGAAGGATGTTGAGCAGAGGATCAAGTGGTAGGTAAAAAGCAACCCTCCTCTGATAGTACTATTTCGGGTAGTAGTACAGAGAAGACTTGCAAATTACTCATGATGCTAGATCCCAATACTAGGGAAACACTCTTATGCAAGTGGGACAAGGAGAGACAATGAGTGTCAGTTCTACTGGCCTGCGTAGAGATCTCCCAAGGCACCGCTAAAGGTGGACCTAGGGAGAGAGAGAGCCATCATGGACATAGACAATCGGGCTCCTAGTATAGGCAGTGCCATTGGGGGGAGTCAAGCCAACTCCCAACCTTCCACCACCCTCCTCTATGAGGTTAATAGGGAGTATGAAAAAATAATGGATTCTAGAGATACCCGAGTTACAAATCGAATGCATGAGCTTGTATCCTATGAATTCAAGAGGGTGGTGATGGATTTTCGCAAGTAGCCACAAAAAAAAAGGATTATATCCTTAATACATTAAAGGCGGAGTTCCTTGTGCCATCTGAGGACCTTGAGTTTGACAACCGTTGGATGCTAAATAAAATGGCCCAGGTGCTAAGTCACAAAAAGATCAAATCGATAGGAAGGCTAAGGTCGAAGAATCCACACCTGCTTGGGTCCATGTGAAAGATTGGAAAATTGTTAAAAAGGAGTTAAAGGACCAGTAAAAATATGCTCAACAAAAGAAGGCGGCAGCAGTGAGGAAGAGTAAAGTGGGCCAATCTCACTTGGGCTCTAGCAAGAGGTTGCCTTCAAAATGTTTTTTGTAAGTACCTCTTCTTTCACTCTTTTAGTGTATAAATTTGGGTAGCATGTCAATAACTAAAACTAACATATATTCTTATGATGTTAGTCTATGAATATGGGCCGAGAATGTATGGATGAGGAGTACATGTATGCATACAACAACAACTATGAAGCTTTAATGAACCTAGTCGAGGAGAGATGAGAGGAGTACATGTATGCATACAACAACAACTATGAAGCTTTAAGGAAGCTACTTGAGAAAAGATGAGAATTTGTACCGTTCCTCAATGTCAACCCTTATTATATTTATTTTTTTAGAAATGCTCTCAAAGATATATATACTAACCATGCAAATCATGTGTCGGTTGGTTGAATAGTAGGACAAAGATGAATACTAGAGAGAAGCTTGCCAAGAGGATGCTACAACATGTGGAGAGGGCGCCAGTGGGGGTGACGATAGTGGAGAGGGTGCCATTGGAAGTGGAGAGGACAAGGATGAGAATGGGAGTAGTGAGGACTAGCACTATATTCTACCCATCTGCCTGTTGTGACAGACATATAGAGATAGTGCAGACCTATATATAGTGTCAATATTTTAGCTCATACGATGTAATATGACAATTTTGTAATGAACAATTCTAACCAATACAATACAATGGCCACTACAGTGTAATACATACCTTTATGAAAGGGTAGATTAGGGCTTGGCCAGGCCTTAATCTGCCCTAAAAAAATTTTTCCACAAAAAAAGGCATCGATAAGGATTCATAAATTTTTACCAACGTTGATATTAGCATCGATATTGCTTTTAAAAACTATCCTAGAGTCGATATTACCGTAAAAAAAAGCATCGAAAGAGACCTGCACAAAACTCAGGAAATCATTGATATGCGCATTGATATTATTGTTGCTATTAGCATAAAAAATCTATATATCGATGAAAATTTCAACTTAAATAACAACGTTTCCTTATCAATGGTAATATTGACGTTTTTTCCGACAGATATCAAAGTTTAAAAAAAAAAGTGTTTTCCTTCAAAAAGAGTGTCCAAAATGAGCTAAACTATTGTAGTGAAGTGAGTAGAAGAACAAGTCTAAAAGTACGAATACCATGGTGAGATACAATGTCAAGAAAGTAGGATCAAGTGCAAATGGTTCCAAAGCTCACAGAATGAGAAACCTCACCAAAAAATGCGGGAGAGACAAGAGAGAAAATCTATCCAAATACACAAGTTTGAATTTCACTCCCATATCACACACTTTTTTTGGGGGGGAACTTAGATGGCTTTCATTAAGAGGGATGGTCAGACCTTAAAAGTATTCCTGCCACTATCTCTAGATGCTCTAAACCTCCCTAACCTCCATGAAAATGGATGGAGGTTAATTGGAGCATCTAGAGATAACCTCCCTACCCTCTAGGTTTGACTTGCACCACAACTAGCCCACACTCTTTGCAATTTGGGTTAACCTCCATCTCTTTGGATAGCCAGCCTCGCACCGACAACAATCTATGTATAATTTTCCACATTAAAATTGAAAGTTTCCCCAGGAGGAATGCCTTCCAGAGATCCCAGAACCATCTCCTCCACCAACCCTCACCTCTGAACAAATTCCATTTCCTATTCACATCCTCTCGGAGATTCACATCTGCACCAACCCTACCTTTACTCCTATTAATTTGCGTAACCTCCTTTTGTCCAATGCTAAACATTTTGTCATCCACCGACTCAAGGAAATGGAATTAGAAGGCTGCCATTATGGCACTATGGCCACAATCCTTGATAGAAAATCAACATCCTAACTAGATAGCTTGAATTCTTGGCACACTTAACTTAGAGGCTTTCAAAAGGCCACCCTACTATCCCATAACTAACACCGGAATCTTACACCTTCCCTATGAAAACAGCGAGTCATGAAAAACGACGACGAGTCATGAGTTGTCGTTTGCAACAGACTATTATGATTTTTCACTAGTCTTAAATATTGATCAATTTTACAATCTTTTGGAGACATTAATGAGAACTATTTTCATAACTTTTACAAAATAAGCATAGTTTCAAACTTCTTTTGAAAAATGTACATATTGCTAATTGAAAGATGAAAACGTTTCTACTTTTCACATCAAATGACAAATTGAAAAAAACAAGATCAATGATACGATCTAATATTCTTTGAAACTAGTAATAATTCATGCATGTCTATGTAGAATATAATACATTTAGAATTACAAAAATGTGCTTTTTCTTCTATGAAGACAAAGAAGAGGCTTGTTGAAATAAAATATTTTTATAGATGTAGAAAGAAAATCAAATATCTGAACGGTTAAATTTTAGACAATTGTGAGTAGTACAATTTAGTGGTTTACTTTATTTTGATCTAAATATGAATCATGAAGATAAAAATTGTTGTCCTTTTTAAAAATGATGTAAATCTAGATTCTAGAATCCACTTTGTTGTGATAAAGTTGAACAGATAAAAATTTTCGTCAATGAAATAAAAATTTCATTCGAAAAAAAGGAGATTTCTAACATGAGTGAATGCAAATGTCATTCTAGTATAAGGAAAAACATTTCATCACGTAAAACTTTCATCAACAGAAAATTTCCGTCGGTGAAATTTTTTTCCGCTGATGAATTTGGGGATTCCAGAATCCAGTGGGATTCTGGAATCCCACATTTCATCGATGGAAATAAAATATTTTTGTCGATGAAATTTAGGAAATTCGTCGACGGATTGAAATTTTCGTCGACGAAAAAAAAAACCATCAACGAAAATTTTATGTCGATGAAAGTTTTATGTGACGAAGTTTTTTGAATGATATTTTTGTTCATTCATAAATCGAAATTCATCTTTTTTCATATGAAAATTTTGTTCTATTGACAAAACTTTACTTTGTTTCAGACAAAAAAAATCATTATGTTCAGGCTTTCAACATAGTGGGTTCCAGAATCCAAAACTTCATGAATTTTTCAAAAAGACAATTGCTAGCATACTCATGCTTCCAAATCTAGCTAGCCTTTTTAAACTAAGAACTATATTTTTGCAAAGGCTAGACTGAATCAAACCAATAGACCGAAACACAGTAAATGATAAATTGTATTAATCAAGACCGTTTACAATTTGACCATTTGAGTCGTTGGGCTTTTATCTGAATCTAGAGACATGCTTGCTTTGAATAAACCTCTTCTATGGTCGTGGACTCCATATATACCTACCCATCTTAATGTCAAAATATATTAAAATTAAACCATTTGATCAACTACGTATAAAAAAGAAAAGTTGTTTTGTTAGACAATGCACTAAAAGTGTTTCATCAAATTGTATTAGATCTTAAAGTCACATCATTTTATGAATTATCAATTTGTGGATAGCATGCTATGTACAACAAGTATTTTAGAAATGTGTACTTATCCATGAGGGCAATGTTGTTACTTATGTGGAAGTTAATTCATAAAACTTCTTTCAACAATGGACTTCAAGGAACATATCATCTAGAGGTGCTTAAACAATGCGATAAAAGAAAAAAAAATGGAATTCATCGATGTGTGGACATGCTTGATTTATAGGATGTAGAGATCCTTGTATATGGATTTGAGTTAAAAATATATGGGCACTTGCATGAAAAACAATTGGTATTTTAAAGCAAAAGCTCTAACGACTCTCTTAGTTGAAAGAAGGAGTTTCTTCTTCTTTGTAATTTGTTGTGTTTTGCAAATTAAAGAAGAGAACACTTTTTTCAATTGATAATACTAGACATTTTTGGGTTCTGGAGTAAAATGTAAGTAATATTTTATGCATTCTTTTTTCATAAAAGTACTACTTTTTTAAAATGTTTGACATGAAGTGTATATTTCATCCCTCTAATTTTGACAAAATGCACATTTTTGGGGATTTTTTTCCAAAACTGGAGTTGACTTGTCGTTTGCATCATTTTGTTGTCGCTTTTTATGACTTGGTGTTTGAAGCACTCTCACTCACTGCATGTCCAATTCAACCAATAGTTTCCCATTCATAGGTACTGTACTTCCCCACCAGATCTGCTCCAATAAACTGGCATCACCCCTCATCCCCTCAACCCCCTCTACTCTAGTAAACCCACACAGAGCTTCCAAGAAATCATTAAACTTGAAAATGATCTCAGACCCTAAAATCTTCAAAGGAAACCAAGAAATTACCTTATCATAGCAAGATAACCCCCGCCATTGACCCACCCTGCTCCCACCATTTCTATGGATGAAGAAAATTTCCACTTCAATCTAAAGAGCTGGACCCTAAAGAAAATTCGGTAACCATTTAGATAACAATGCAGTATTCCTTGCTTTGATATCAGGAAGAGAGAGACCTCCTTGTCACTTAGGAAATTTCATATCTTCCCATGGTACATAATGGATTTTCCTCGTGCGACCTTCCTCTTCCCAAAGAAATGATCTGAAGAGATTCTCTATTTCTTTCCAATGCAAATCTTTGAAATGCCAAACCAAAGCAATATACGTGGTAGAGGCTGATAAAATATGATTGATTGCCAAGACACAAGCATTCCAACATAAGTTAAAACCATGCCAACCTGCCAACTTTTGAAGTATCTTATCCTTGAACCATAATAATCTTTGCGAAGGCTGACACCCAACCCTATGGGGGATCCCAAATATCACACAATTTCTCCTCTCAAAACCCACTTGACAAGTAAAACAGCTGCCTATTCTGGCAAGGCACCCAACTTGACCCTGATAGAAAAATATTTGGAATGGTTGTAGATAGATCTTTAGGCCTCACAAAATAACTGAATGCTTTGAAAGAGTGCATCAATGTTCTCCTTTGATTCTTGAGAAAACATTACCAAATCATCCGCAAACATCTGCATACTAAACTGGACAGCCGAAGGTAAAGTGATCCCTTTAAAATCCCCAGCATACATTCGCTCCTTTAGCAGCCCTATCAAAGGCATTGTGCAAAGAGCAAATAATAGTGGAGATAGTGTGCATCTCTACCTAACTAACCTGCAAAGGTTCCCTACCACTCCACCAATTAAACATAGAATAGCCAAGGCATTACTGAAAAGGGATTGTAACATCCTTACAAAAGTGGACCCAAATCCCACATGATTCAAAATTGCACTAATTAATTCCCAAGACATAAGATCATATGCCTTGTCAAAATCAAGCCCAAACATAATACATCTTTTCCTTATATCACAAGCACAATGCAAAATTGAGGAGACATTTAATATCTCCTCCCTTTATAACTTTCCAATTATCTCCTTATCAACAGGATGCATACAAACACACTGAATTCTGACAATGAGATCCTTGGCAATCACCTTATACGAAGTATTAAACAATGTGATTGGATGCAAGTCACCAACCTCTAATCTAGATTGTCTCTTGGGGAATAGTTTAAGAAGTCCCACATTCAAATTAGCAGACAAAGTCCCCTTTGTAATAGCATCATTAGCCATCAAAAATAAAGCCATCAGGCTCGGGCGATCGTTCCTTCTTCATCTGTGATAGCCTCCCAAAATTTAGAGATGTCAAAGGGTCTAGACAATCTAATGCTATCCTCCAAAGTTACTTAACCTTGAATGAATCAAGACTACGATTCAAAGATGGCTTCTAGGAATCATTTAAATTGGGGGCTTCCACCACAGCTACCAATTCCGATTCAAAGGTCTCTGCCATCTTCCAAAAATTAGTAATTAGATTCCCCTTATCATGTTGCGCTCTATCTATATTCTCATGCACATGCTTTCTTTTAACAACCTGGATGAACATCTTTGAAGGGCAATCCCCCACTTGCAAGAGGGCTATAAAGAAATGTCATATGAATATTAGGGAAGTGCTACATCAATGGTTCAAAAGGGGAGGGGAAATTTTACCATGAGTTCTAGAGCATAGGGTGCTAAAAGAGGATCTTATGTCATGGGTAGAGATGCATATTTTTTATATTCAGTGCATTATGACCGTTTGAAATGTGTCTAAAATGCATCTAAGAGGTCCCCCAATCCGCCAGATTTAGTGCCCTCCCCTCAATGTCTAGGTGAGCTCTCTCCCATTCTTTCTCTTGCTAAAGACCTTGGTGCTTACCAGCAAGCTTTCTCCCTCCTCCTTAACACCCTGATGCTTGCCATCCCTATCCATTTTCCTATCGCTAACCTTCTCTTAGCTCAATGCATATATCCTAGTGACAACGATTGGAACAGCTAGGAATGCAAAGGTAGAGCTCAATTTGTATTGAAGATTTCACTCGGTGGTGATGTTCCACTTGATAGCCAATGCTATATAGCTGGGGGAGCTCTTGCACATGATTCTCATGTTGAATTATGTAAATTTGTGACTAGATTCAAGATGCAGTGAAAATGATGTGGAAGGTCCTTGCTGGGGAGGGTGCAATACCCAACAATACAAATAAAAGGTGTTATGAGTGGTGAGGATCTATAGGAAGGAATTGTAATGAAGAGATTGTTTTGAGGCAAATGAGGGAGGGGAAATTGAATGGATGCAAAGCAGATCGAGTGTGTGCAATGGAGTAAGAGAGGAGAGATTTAGGAGGTGATAGTGGTCAAGCTCAAGATGGTTAATCATTGCAAGGAGAGAAAAATTTGGATGAGAATGCTAAAATATCATCGCAAGGAGTGCAAGATGGTTGATCATCACAAGGAGTACAAAATTTGGATGAGAATGCTAGAATCTCATCGTCCTCCGTTTGATTTGTTGCTACAAATTGAGATTTAGTAGGAGATAATGGTTACTATGGATGGTTGACCATCACAAGGAGTGCAAAGCTTGGATAAACATGCCAAAAAAAAGATCATCCAATGTCTGATTTGTTGCTACAAATTGAGATTGAGTGGGAGATTGTTGTTGCTGTGTGGATGGTTGATCTTCACAAAAGCAATGCAAAATTTGAACGCAAATGTTGGAATTATGTCGTCCAATATCTAATTTATTGCTACAAATTGAGATTTAGTAGGAGATTGTGATTCCCGTTGATGGTTCATCATCGCAAGGAGTAAATTTTGGACAACAATGCTAGAATCTATTTGTCCAATGTCTGATTTGTTGCTGCAATGATGAAAGGGAAGGGGGGAGTGAATTTGGGGATATTGTGAGAAATCTATGCTACCAAAGGGCGAGGATAGGAGCGAGAGATAGATTGGAGGTACAATGCAAGAAAAGAGGGAGCTAGGGAGGCTTGTTGGCGATAGTGAGAGAATGGAATATAATAGATCAGTGGAAGAAAAGAGAAATTGTATGTCATGGTGGAGTGCTATTTCTGATGCATTTCCCACGGGGCTATGACATAAGACTTATAGTCCCCCTGTGTTACTATCTCCCTCTTTTCCCCCTCTATGACATAAGGCCTAAGATGATGTGATAGTTTTGCCACGTATAGTGCCACATGGGACCGTCCAATCTACCTATCGGTGAGTGACACCTATTTGCTTTTGCCTTCCACCTGTCAGGATTTGCCATGTGGCCTTATCTTGCCATGTGGCTGTGTTTCAAGAGCTAGTGGAGCTATAGAGGAGATGAGCGTGGTGACCTCCATCAATGCAAAGATAGGCTTTATTCTATGTTCCGAGTAGATGGAGGGGGAGAGTTTTTCCTCAGAGCCTTAATGCCACATAGGAGACAACGTAGACCCTGGGAAGCCCACGGCTAACACCTACACCTACACTCAGACTAACCATAGGGCCAAAAGCCAAAGGTTCAATTTCACCACTAACCGGGAAGGTTAATTGAAGTGGAAGCATCTAGATCGTAGGAAATTGCAGGATGCATTCATCTCACAGCAGCACAGGGCACGGTTCGCGCTCATCGTCCGTCGTGGGAGCTCATCCGCCTCATTCTGGAACGCAGGGCACGGCAATCTTTTCAGTGATTGTTTGAGGTTCGTCATCATACTCGATTCCTTGAAGCTTGTTTGGCCAAAGCGAATAATTCTCCCTTCCGTCGGTCTAATGTAGGTTTGGTTCTTCTGGTATTCTGCTGTCTGATCGATTTGTCACTGATTTTGTTGCCGGAACGGATTATATTGGGAAGTGCACGATGGTCTAATGTCGGTTTGGTTCTTCTGCATTGTCCTGAAAAGTCTGCTATTTCACTGATTTTGTTGCCGGATGGATTACGGATTTAAGTGCAATGCATATTCGACTGATCACTTCGTTAGTGTGACAGATATCCGAAGAGAAGTCTTGTGACGGATTGTGGCAACCGGTAGTATCGGCTTGTGAAGCCTGTACTCGTCAGAAAACGTTTCGCGCCAGGATTCCGTATGTGAAATTAACAGTTCTCATCCTATAGTTTAAAATTGTTTCCGTCTCTTAAATCGATTTGCTGTAGCTATTTGTCAGTGGAAGTTTGGACGTAGAAAATCTTTAAGCGCTGAACGTCAGTTTGGTTCGTATTTCACCGAAACTTTACAGCAAGGGAAGTTGCAAAACGGATCATCCTTTATTTTTTGAGAGCACATTTGAGCTCAATAACGTGCAGGCTGCTATAGTTCCGTTGTCTTTCCGAGCTATTGAAGACGTTCTAAGGGCGATGATCGTCCATTTCCGTAATTCATGCAGCTCTGATGTGAAGTCCACTTCCTCTGTGTGTTTATAATTGTTAGATTATCTGTTTTACAGCTCCCTCATTTTTGTTTTTGTTATTGCATTTCCGCAGATCGACTCTCTCTGCATCCCGATCTCAAGTATCGTTTCCAATGGCGATCGATGGCGCTCAGCAGAGGAAAGCGATGGTGCTCACGATCCTTATAGTGCTCTGTTCGTCAGCACTCTGCGTCTTGCTTATGATCATTGCAGCCGGTGCAGAAGGAGGAGTCGCATGTATTGTGTGCCATTCCAGCTACGAGCATAGCTCGACAAACGCCTCTTCCCCGCCTGCCGAAACATCTCGTCCTGCACGACGGTCCGGACAAGTCGTCTTAGCCCTTCGAAAGGCGGGAAAATACAGTATGGCAGCGAGCCTTCTAGATGCCGTGGATCTGAACATGCTTCCTGAGAGCACTACTCTGTTTGTCCCCGGGGACGCTGTTGCTTCAACGCTTGACTTCAGGACCTTCAATGCGGCGCTTCCGATCTTGGAATATCATGTACTCACTCGGGAACTCTCTTTTCATGATCTGCAACAGCTGCCGCTAGGAACGACAATTGAGACGCTGCTCAGGAACTGCACGGTGTTGATCACAAACGCCTCCTCCAGCAATTTTACCGTCGACGATGTGGCTGTATCGCATCCAGACATCTATCTTGACGACAACATGGCAGTTCACGGAATCGTCGGAATCATGAACAGTTCCTTATATTGCAAGAAGGCGTTTGTTCCCCCTTCCCAATCTCCTCGGAATACATCCAGTCCCAAGCCGCATAGGCACTCCAGCCATGCACCACCGTATTATCCCAGTCCATCCCCTTATACCGTTAAATCACCTCCTCCCTCGGCTGCCAATTCAACCTTGCCGCCTCCCAGCTCAGGAAGATCTCGTCCGTCTGTATCTACGCCAGTTCCTTCTCCAGCGTCTGCTCCGCATCCGGGATCTGCTGCACCAAACATTAGCCTTCAGCCTTCAATAGCTGCACCAGAGACCTCTACCCGAAATGTCACATCGTTGCTTGCTCATTCTGGTGTAGTGAAGCCAAACCTCAGCTTCATGGGGAAGGTACTGATGGCGATAATTTTTCTAGGAGGTTTTTCAATCTTAGTTTAAATTTTTAGGAATACGACGCCACCTTGTCACCTTTACGCAGAAATGGAAGTGAAACTGTGTTTTAAGAACTGTCAGAAGGGAGGCAAACGACTGTTGGACGTTAAGGTCAGAAAGAAGCGGATAACCTGTAAATTTGGA